>NC_056732.1:812971870-813271870 GCF_019279795.1 Protopterus annectens
CACTCAATTTAAGTGATGTGTTCTACAGCTTATGTAACCTAGATAGACAGGGGATCTAATCTCACCACAGTTGTCATGTGTGTGTGTGTGTGTGTGTGTGTGTGTGTGTGTGTGTGTGTGTGTGTGTGTGTGTGTGTGTGTGTGTGTGTGTAATCATTCTCCTATCAGCCTGGAGGCAATTTTACATCAGGATGCGAGTCCACAGACAGCTATGTTGATGTCACCCTCTATAAAGTGCACTGTAACACAGTTAAAGCCAAACTTGTATGGTGGTATGGGTGTTAAGTACTGGGTTCTGCAGTTTGTGTTACTAGATAGGTAAGGGCACTAAGCTTGTGTATGTGATATGGCAGGAAATAGTTGTATGACTGTGTTAATAGTTTCAATGTGTCACATGTGATTCAGATCAAAAATTTTATTTGGAGGTAATGTACAGCCTGATGTCCAATTGTAAACCAGGTACAGCAGCAGTGTTACTGTACTGCATCATGGAGACACCACTACATCACATCAGTATTACCACTTGATAGTTTGCATGAACACATGCGGATGTATGTCAGGATTTCATGGCAGTATCATATTTTCACTGGCAATGTCAGTGTTACAGTGATCATATGGCACATGTGCGGTGTGTTGACATGGAGTTATACATGGTGCTCCATGTAGTGTTTGGTGTAAGTACAACATCACAGTGATAGCTTCCTCACTCATTGACACTATAATTTGCACTGCTCTATTTCTATGCACATTGGCATAATTGATGTATTGTCATCAATCTCACATACTGCTGAACCATTCATTATAATGGATCATGTCTTAATTCACGCATCAATTGCAGATGCTTCAGAGACAAAATCCATTGCTATTACATGTGGCAGATGCATGCAATACACAGTGGGGTGTAGGGATTCCACTCCTAAATGTGTGGTGTGTGTAAGTGTTTCTTATCTGTATAGCATATACCTATGTCAGCAAGGGATGCTTTAGTCAAGTGCATGACATTTGTCACAGTGAGCTCCCACACATCTTGTCAAACATACAGAACTATTCTTTGTGATGCACACCCATTAGAATTTGAGAGTGTAGACTTCCCTTCAAGGTGCTCTTTTAGATGCTTGGGCATTACACCTTTCTGTGTTACATGCAATAAATACACAGGTCAGTGATGATATTGATGTCATGGGTATGCTTCTTGTAGGAGTGGACTGGGGTTTATGTGTCATACAAACCTCTCAACTGACCATTATTGCCACTGACATCAACTCCAGTTTTAACACTGTCCCTCTTAACCTCCTCCAAAAAGTAGTCATTTTTTGAGATGGGGTGGTGAATTGCCCTTATAGCATACTGACAAGCATTACAGTTATACACATCCATTCTTGTGGAAAACGTATAATAAGTTACTCTCACATAGTTTGCCAATACTGCACATTAATGGTTGTAATATTTTAAAAGAGTCCTTGATTGTGATTGTTTCTGTCTACATTTGTGCAGGAGTCTGTTGCTATGTGTCCATGATCGGTTGAGAGGTATGCTGACATGTCAGTCATATTCAAGGAAGTCATTTTGCAGAGCTTCACACCATACACATAAACCCTATTGGATATACTGTTCTTCCTAAATATCCTTTCCAGTGAGCATATTAGTGATGTTTATATTACAACCATTCATCTCCATTGGCATGCAACCTTGTGTGCTCATCAGAAATATACTATCATGAGGGATTATATAATATATTTGCACAGGGGTATAGACAGCAGTATGTACTGTGCTATCTACATACATGCTTACTGTAATGCTACTAACTTATCCTGGATGTGTACATACATTGATGTCTCTTATCCTCCCATATCTACCATGTCCCTTTCTTCTTTCCTCTTTCCTATTATTCATGTTTGTTCCCATTTTCATCAGCACACTTTCCCTGCCTAGTATATGCCTCCACCCATTATTTCATTCTGCAAATAATTTTTGTAGTGTACATTGCACTCAGTACACATTTATTTCCTGTGTTAATACTGCTGTTATTGCATATTTTCACCCTGTCATCGTGGTTCTCTACTCAATCTTGCCAAGCAGGTTTGCTTATAAACAAAAACTTGACTGTTTCTTTATTTCTGTGCCTGTGTTGCTCTGCATGGTTTACTTGCAACAGCAATGTTGCTGTCCAGGAAACTGTGCTTGTATACATGTAAGCACGATAAATAGCATGAATATGCAATTAGCGCTGCTGTTTGCACTAACACATAACACTGTGTAGGTTTTGTGCAAAGCCTACTTGGAGTTTATTGAATTACTAGGTAAATATAATGCAAGTATGAGTCAGGATGACAGTCCAGGTGTTCTATTTTTCTAAAGCTTCTCTAGAATTAATTCTCCTGCTCTGTTGAGCCTTTTATAACATATATTATGAATTAGATACATAACACAGGTTATAAAAATGAAATGTAATCACCACACTATTAGTTTGAGTAGTATCACAGGAAAATGCTATGAGTGGGCTCTAGTTTCCTGCATTGATGCATGAACTATTGAGGTCAGTAACCACAGGCAACTGTATCACTCAGCTTTAGTATTCTAGTATAATTTGGCAAATCCTCATGATTTTGTGTTGTGTTTATTACTGCTTCCCAAGGGTTCAAGATTATAGCAGAAAAGGGTCATTGCACCACCCTTCCTATCCAGTTATTAAAGTTTAAGAAATAAATAAAATAAATAAATAAATAAAATATATATTTTTTCAAAACCAGGTAATGTTAAAGTAATTTGACTAATGGATACAATAATGTAGTCAATGTTTTTGGTATAGGGCTTCCGTATGATGTTGTGATGCTGTATTTACCAGATGCTTTGAAAGTGTACTACATTTATATGTAATTAGTGACCTATAAATAAGGTATAATCTCTTTTGCTGTCTTAGAGGTGCTCAATAACAGACAGAATTAAAGCTGCAAGAATTAAGGAAATGTCTTCTTTTGCATTTGTTACTTGTAATGTATCATAAGGATAAGAGCTGGGACCTTTTTTGTTTAATGTGACCATGACATCTGTGGAGGGAACCCTATAGAGCTGGTCCCTTTTCTGTTTAATGTGACCATGACATGGGAACCCCTACAGAGCTGGTCCTTTTTTTGTTTAATGTGACCATGACATCTGTGGTGGGAACCTTTACCAAACTGGGCCCTTTTCTGTTTAATGTGACCATAACATCTGTGGTGGGAAACCCTAAAGAACTGTTCCCTTTTCTGTTTAATGTGACCATGACATATGTTGTGGGAACCCCTACAGAGCTGGGCCCTTTTCTGTTTAATGTGACCATGACATGGGAACCCCTATAGTGTGGTGTTACAAGTCTGTAGCTGTTTGCAAGATAGTGTACATTGCCACAAACTTAAAGTTACAACCATGGGAAAATAAGGTATGCAATTAAATAAGATATCAACTGCTGTCTACTGATAGATCCATTCCAGTTGTACTAAAGAAGAGGAGCCATAAGCACCCAGTTCTTGTGAAGCTTTGCATATAATGCTGCCAAATGTTACCTGAGCTTTCTGTATTTTGTATATATACTAGAGTCACAATTTCATGTGGAGCTTTTCACCCTGGGTCTCAACCGAAAATGACTTGTTTGCCCATTCATACTTTCCCAGTATACAAATAAAATAAATAAATAACTAAAGAAGTTCTGTCATTTTGTAAGACTACATAGATTTTCAACTGAAGCTATGTTTAGATGATTCATTGTAACTGCTAATACCTTTTTATTTGTTTTTACAAAAAAATGTTGCTGTAATTTATTTTTTGCTTTTCATATCTGTTGAATGAATGTTTCATAAACTGTAATTAAAAAAATAAACAATACAGCTGTGCAACAGAACATTTACATTTTTTTTCAGAAATGGTCTCAACTAACTAGTTGCAACTATGCAATAGAAATTTCACATTACTTTTGGATATGATCTTAATTAAATAGTGTTACATTTAATACAAAAAAGTACTAATCCAAATAACAGTTATCCACTTGAATGCCACGGTGGTATGGCGGTAGCGTTGTTACCTCACAACAAGAGGTCCTCCCGTTCGCTTCTTGGCTTGGCTTGGGAGTGCCTTCTGTGAGGAGTCTGCATGTCCTCCCCACGGTTGGGTAGCATTCGAAAGACATGCATGCGTAAATGGGCATGCCTTTGTTGAAGGTTGGGCATCGAGCTGGCACCTTGGCGTTTCATAAAAAAATCTACTGCCAATCATTAGCGGATCAGAGTTCCGCTGTGGTGACCCCTTACCGGGAAAAATCTGAAAGACAAACAACATATTCTTTGTCTTCTTTTTTTGTATGTATCATTTTGTCCCTTGTCTGTAGACCATGAAACCTTCCTTAAATAAGACATTATAATTTCTGGGGAGACCATTATCCAGTCAGCTAACAGATATTTTGTGCTCTTGTCAGCATCCTGACAATGAGAGCTTCTTTACCTTCATTCTATGTCCTAACTCCATCATCAATGGTGATATGAGCACTTCAATCACCTATGCTTCCTTGCTTCCAGACAAATATCAAAATGAGCTACTGTCACTAGATTTGGCAGCTATACCCACATCTGCCTGCCATTGGCTTCCCACATCTTGATAGGCCTCTGCTCTCTAGTCAAGACCCTATCATCAGAAAAGTGGTATTAGCCAGATTGGAACCACTGTCATATCCCCAGTCCTCTGGAAGGGCATTACCCATCCTCTTTGTCTGCTCCATCAAGCACTTAAGCCACTGGCTAAACAAGGATTTCATAGGCTGGAGTCAGGGCTTTATCCTTTTATGTCATAAGCACAGACTAGGCCATACTATTCCTGACCAAGGTACTCATAATCTGGCCTTGGTCACTATGCATCCATCCATGCTCATGAATCACATCTGGCACTAAAAGTGGTCCTGTTCATGCCATTGCCATCCATGGAGTTTACTAGGCAAGTGAGAAATGGATGTGGATTGCCAGGCCTTTATTTTTCTTTGTGACACAAACACAACACACATGCTTAGGGACAATTTAGATTCACCAATATGCCTCCTGCATATCTTTTGGAGATCAGAGGAAAACAGAATACCCAAAGGAAAACCCACCTAAACAAAAAGAGGGTATGCATGCATTGCACAGATGGTAGCCCTGCTGAGAATCAGTCTGGAAAACCTCTTGCTATAAAATGACAGTGCTACTGTGCCATCTTAGTCACTATATTTATTTATTGACATTAGATTACTGGGAAAGTCTGGCTGGGTAGGAGTCAACTTTCAGTGGAGGTCTGGGGTGAAATGCTCTAAAGTATTATAAAACATGTTAAGAACAATAATTTTGCAATCTTTAAAAATAATACAAAAACAAATTAATTTTAAATAATTATACCAAACTGGACATAATATGAAACATTGGTTAAGAATAGATGAAAGTTATAAGACAATAATTTAATAGTTAGGATCATTTTAGCCAATTTATTGAGAAATTAAAGGTAAGTTAGTATAGAAGGGCCAGTCTGAAGGAGATTGGAGACTGTAAAATGGTGGCAGGGGAAGTGTAGTTAGGCAGCATGGGATGGTGGTTTGTAGGATGACACTGGTGATCAAGAAGAGAAGGATGAGTGTGAGGGCAGCACCAAGGATCAAATGGTGGAAATTGAAAAATGGTAATAGTGAGGTGATGTTCAGGGAAAAGTTAAGATAGGCCCTGGGTGGCCTTGAAGAGTTACCAAATAGCTGGGTAACTACAGCAGAGCTAGTAAGAGAGATGGCTAGAAAGGTGCTTGGTGTGACATCTGGAAAGAGGAAGGAGGACAAGGAGACCTGGTGGTGGAATGAAGAAGTACAGGAGAGTATACAGAGAAAGAGATTGGCGAAGAAGAAGTGGGATTGTCAGAGAGATGAAGAAAGTAGACAAGAGTATAAGGAGATGAGGTGCATGGCAAAGAGAGAGGTGGCGAAGGCTAAGGATAAGGCGTATGACGAGTTGTATAAAAGGTTGGACACTAAGGTGGGAGAAAAGGACCTGTACCGATTGGCTAGACAGAGGGACTAAGCTAGTAAAGATGTGCAGCATGTAGTGGTGATAAAGGATAATGAGGGAAACATACTCACAAGTGAGGAGAGTGTGTTGAGCAGATGGAAATAGTACTTTGAGGGGCTGATGAATGAAGAGGATGAGAGGGAGAGAAGGTTGAATGATGTGCGGATAGTGAATCATGAAGTGCAATGGATTAGCAAGGAGGAAGTAAGGATAGCTACAACGAGGATGAAGAACGGAAAGGCTGTTGGTCCAGATGACATACCTGTGGAAGCATGGGGGTGTTTAGGTGAAATGGCAGTGGAGTTTTTAACTAGATTGTTTAATGAAATCTTGAAAAGTGAGAGGATGCCTGAGGAATGGAGAAAAAGTGTTTTGGTACAGATTTTTAAGAATAAGGGTGATGTGCAGAGCTGTAGTAACTCCAGAGGGATTAAATTGATCAGTCACAGCACGAAGCTATGGAAAAGAGTAGTGGAAGCTAGACTAAGAAGGGAAGTGATGATTAGTGATCAGCAGTATGGTTTAATGCCAGGAAAGAGCACTATAGATGCGATGTTTGCTTTGAGAGTGTTGATGGGGAAGTACAGAGAAGGTCAAAAGGAGTTGCATTGTGTCTTTGTGGATTTAGAGAAAGCATATGACAGGGTGCCTAGAGAGGAGTTGTGGTATTGTATGAGGAAGTCGGGAGTGTCAGAGAAGTATGTAAGAGTGATACAGGATATTTATGAGGGTAATCTGACAGTGGTGAGGTCTACGGTGGGAGTGACGGATGCGTTTAAGGTGAAGGTGGGATTACATCAAGGATCAGCTCTGAGCCCTTTCTTATTTGTAATGGTGATGGACAGGTTGCCAGACAAGATCAGACAGGAGTCCCAGTGGACTATGATGTTTGCAGATGATGTGATCTGTAGTGAGAGTAGGGAACAGGTGGAGGAGACCCTGGAGAGGTGGAGATATGCTCTAGAGAGAAGAGGAATGAAGGTCAGCAGGACTAAGACAGAATATATGTGTGTGAATGAGAGGGAGGATAGAGGAATGGTGAGGGTGCAGGGAGTAGAAGTGGTGAAGGTGGGTGAGTTTAAATACTTGGGATCAACAGTTCAGAGTAATGGTGAGTGTGGAAGAGAGGTGAAGAAGAGAGTACAGGCAGGATGGAGTGGATGGAGAAGAGTGTCAGGAGTGATTTGTGACAGACGAGTACCAGTAAGGGTGAAATGGAAAGTCTACAAGAGGGTAGTGAGACCAGCTATGTTATATGGGTTGGAGACAGTAGCATTGACAAAAAGGCAGGAGTCAGAGCTTGACGTGGCAGAGCTGAAGATGTTATGATTTGCACTGGGTGTGACGAGGATGGATAGGATTAAGAATAAGTATATTAGAGAGTCACCCCAAGTTGGAAGGTTTGGAGACAAAGCCAGAGAGGCAAGATTACGTTGGTTTGGACATGTGCTGAGGAGGGATGCACAGTATATTGGGAAAAAGATGCTAAGGATGAAGCTGCCAGGTAACAGGAAAAGAGGAAGGCCTAAGATAAGGTTTATGGATGTGCCGAGGGAGGACATGCATGCGGTTGGTGTGACAGAGCAAGATGCAGAGGACAGGAAGAAATGGAAACAGTTGATCTGCTGTGGTGACCCCTGATGGGAGCAGCTGAAAGAAGAAGAAGTATAATACAAAGAAATTGCAATACAAAGTGAGAGAAAGGCAGGCTTATGGTATATTTAGAGAGAAAGCCAAGGCAGAGAAATTTATAGAAATAAGCAAGTGAGTGAAGACAGGAAAATAAGGAGATGTAAGTTATGAATACGTATTTGTTCAAGTTTAGGGATATGAACTAATAATCTTTCTTTATGTCAAAATTCGATGAAAAGTAAAATACATCACTTTGCATTGTAAGATCTATTCTAAAACTGGTTCTAAGTAAACAGGATTTAGTATTTAATCTTTTCGTGAAAGTCTTATTATGCTCATAGTTTAATACAATGCTTTTGGTATTTATTCATATGCTAATTAAGTACAGTGGGAGTAGTCATTGGTGTTTTACTTCAAAGGTATTTAGTCTAAGTTCTCTTTGTTATGCCACTAGATTGCAATTTTAGCTATATATGTATATGTATGCATGTATATATATATATATATATATATATATATATATATATATATATATATATATATATATATATATATATATATATATATATATATATGTGTGTGTATATCTATATATATTTATATATATATATATATATATATATATATATATATCTATATACACGTACATATATATATATATATATATATATATATATATATATATATATATATATATATATATATATAGAGGGTGGCCTAATGGTTAAGGTGTTTGCCTTACAAACACAAGATACAGGGTTTTTGGCTAGGCTTATAATGGCTCGCAAAGGCAGTTAGCTTAGTACTAATCTATGAACATATACATATATATATATATATATATATATATATATATATATATACATACATATATTTTTTTTCAGGTGAGATCCTGACATATAGCTATATTTTAGTATTGCATCATTTACTGGGACATTACTTTCGTTTTGTTGCTTGCTATTAATGGACTTTCCAATATAAGCCATAATTTGGTAGATAACCTACCAAGACTTAAACTTAAAGCTGATTATTCCACTTATGTAAGTTTGATGCTGCATAACATAATAACATCTGACTGCTTTGTTAGGGTCTGCGATGTCACAGGTAGTAATGTGATGATCTATACAGGAAGCTATGTAATGCCCAACTTACAGCATGCTGCTTAAGCTTAAGGTTGGTGTGAACATACAGCTGTAGAAGCACATCCTTATTTTTGGGCCTTTGACCCACTTTTATTAATGGCTTTGTCCAGTTTCTTGCTCTCAGAGGTTGAAAGGTATGAGTAGATATCTTTACAAAGACTTTATAGGAATTGGGGCTGAACACACGCACACACACACACACACACACACACACACACACACACACACACACACACACACACACACACGCAAACTTGATATAACATATTTAAGCAAGAGATTGACTGAGAAGGTACAAAACATAAGTGAAAACGTCATTTATATTCTTGTAAGAAGACTTAAAACTGTACAAACACTTTCAAGTATGTACTTATAATCCTTAGCAGTGAATATAAATACCATGTAAATTAGGGGTCAGTTAGTTGCTTGAGCCTATTTTGACTGAATTGACACTTGCTAGAGGTTCATTGCTCGAGGTTGTTACTGCTCTTTGCTGTTTAGTCACTCCACATAGGGCTGATGTCTTTTTATTCATATTCCAATGTTTCTTTCTTTTTTTTTTTTCATTGTTTGACACTAAAGCATTCCAGAAAAAAGGTTAAGCCAGTTTCACTTCCTGATCTGTCTTTCCTTGAGATACAGCAACCGTGGAGATAGAATAACAAAGTAATGGGGCTAAGCCCCTCCACACACATGCAGGTGCAGGGGGCATTGTCACCAACCCCGGGAAACATTTTTGGTATGCTGTTTTTTCAGAAGCTAGGGCGGTTAAAAAGGGACAGGTGCCTCAAGTGTAAGGTGTAGGAGGCTCAGTCAGCAGCTGCCTGCATGACTTTATTAAATTACCAACATTTGGAAATGAATGCCTGTGCTGTAATTGGTGTCAGTCATGGACTGAAGTGCTAAAGCACTAAAGTACTGAATGGTTGGCGTGGTAACTGTAGCAAACTACTTGCTACAATGTATGTCTGTATTTGTAGCAAGCAGTTTGCTACAGTTAAAAGCAGAACATTTTTTTTGTTTCCTTTACATTAAGGAGTTGAGGGTCCCAGATCAAGGAATGAGATTGAGCACTAAATTGAACTAGCTGTATAGAACTGTTCTTTGTGGCATGTTCGTTGGAAATTGAACCAGTTCAATTCAATTATTTACAGGTTCTATGTACCCAAGATGCTCAGATTTGTGGAGTTGCAACTCAGAAGTTTAGTCACGCTATTTATTTTTGAACATACATAGTTTATCACATGTAAATCACGTGCTAAAACTGACAGCCTATTCATTCTATATCATCATTTTCAAAAGGTTGTTATATCTATTTCACTATCACTTTCCACAATATCTTTAACATAAAATGTTTATATTTGCCAAGTTTCTTTTTCTTTCAGAAGAGATTTTGTTGACATATATTGAAGTTTGTGCCCTACATCCTATATTAGAACTTCATACACACTTCACAAGTGACTGCAGTATACAGCTATACACTGTGCCCAGCAGCAAAAGGTCCACAGTATTTTTTGTTAATCCTCCACACATTTTCAGGATGGAGTCCTTCACTGAAAATATCACTGAAAGGCTATTAGTGTCAGGGGCTACTGCAGATGCTGTCGCTTCAACATTTGTTGGTACAGAACTGATTTTAAACATTTTTGGCAGTGCAAAAAAGACATATTAAATTAATAAAGAACAAGTGTATATATTTTTCTTCTTCTTTTATGGTCCTCCTCTGGGCCCAGAGCTGACATCACAGCTGCTCTTTTGGTTCCTTATTTCACTCTGAATGAACAACTTATGACTCATTCATTCCCTGGGGGTGAGCAACAGGCCTACCAGCAGTGTCATTCATGCCATCTTGATTTCCCACACATGCTCATTAGTTTCCCTGGAAGGTGGCTTGCAGTGGCCCTGTATGATTTGTGATCTTCCTCTATGTGATGTTTACATTTGGCCCTAGGTCCCTTGTAGACAAACACCACCATGTGATACCCAGTCTTCAGTGGTGATTGTGACACATAGTCTGCTCATGGGCACACACCCCTCCCATCCCCTGGAAGAAAGGAGAGCATAGTTAAAACTTCTCATTCCTCTCCTATTCCACATCAGTTCCAACAGGCACCCAAGACAATATTTTTATTTATTTATTAATAATTTTATATTTGTTGACTGGGTATGTCCAGCTGAGCTTAAGAGTCCTTTTTCAGCGGAAGTCCTGGGTCCATACGTTATATAGTTATACATAACAGAAGCAATTCATAACAAAAGATAATACATAGTTCATACAATGCAACCACATAACATTTTAAAAGTGTGTTTAAAGAGAATAAGATGTGCTAGATTAGGACATTACATAGTGAATTAGCGATCATATTAAAAAAAAAATAAAACATTTTCAGGATTGTGTTCTTTAAGACTAAGATATGTTAGCTGAGGGGTTTAATTAGAGTATATGAGAACATATTTAAACAAAGTTTTTGATTAACAGTGTATGTATTATTGAATGAATCACAGAGGTGTTAGCAAAGTAGGTAGAGAAGTTCAGATTCAGGATTTGTTTAAGGGAAGTGGAGAGGAGGTGGGGTTGTTTTCTATAGGATGGGGGAAATAGTTTAGGGGGGGTGTGAGTACAATGACAAGTCCAGTGAAATTTTAGATACTCTTTGGTGGCACTCTTAAATTGCTAAGGATGTGTGAGGGTTCTGGTTTCAAGAGGAAGTTTACTCTATGCAATAGAAGGATGGTAGCTATATATGTTGCATCCAAATTTGATTTTGGGTTTAAACATATGTCATAGGTCCTGGGAAGAGCTCCAATGGGATCTGGTTGGAGAATAGTGGGAGATGAGGAAGGATAGAACTGGACAGTAGGAGGGTTGAAATAGGATACAGTGGATGATCTGGAATTGAGAGAGGAGAAGCTGGTGGGGTAGTTCTAGCCAGTCTAGGTGATTTAGGGAGAGACAATGATGGGATTTGTATGGTTGTTGGGCAGCAAATCTAGCTACCTTGTTGTAAGCAGATGCTAGTTTTATCAGTAGAGAGGAGTTCAGATTAGTGAGAATTTGGGAGCTATACATTAAAGTAGGTAGGAGGTAGGCATGGCAGAGAGTAATCTTGGCTTCGGTAGTCAAAAATTTCTTGTTTCTGTATAGGACACTAATTTCTGTTGTTTTTTTTTTTTATATTAACATGTAGGTCAAATTTAAGTTGATCATCAATGGTGACACCAAGGAGTTTTGAAACGGACTCCACTTGAATGGAAGTATCATTACGTGACAGTATGGAGAAGGAAGATTTAATGAGGTTAACATTTTTGGGAAGAAAGAGTAACAGTTTAATTTTTTTAGGTTAAGGATGAGCTGGTTATTTGTGAGCCAGGTTTCAACTGAGTTAAAGGATTGCTGGGTAGGTGATAGGAGCTGAGATGGAGAGCTGGCAATGGTGATGAGTCATCAGCATATTGCACTAGGGAAGACTGAGGGCAAGAAGTATGGGATAGGTGGGTAAAGATGTTGAAGAATAGTGGCTCTAGAATAGATCCTTGTGGAACACCCATTTTAACTGGGAGAGGAAGAGATAGTGCAGAGTGCCATCTCACTGATTGTAACCTGTCAGTAAGATAGATGGAGAACCATGTAATAGATTCAGAGGAGAAGTTAAGGTTATATAGTTTAACCAGTAGAAGAGGGTGAGATACTGTGTCAAAAGCCTTTGAGAGGTCTAAGAATAGACAAGAAATTAGTTTGTGGTCATCTCTGGCTAGAGAAATAGTGTTAAGGAAGGATAATAGGGCTGTGGTAGTGCTATGTTTAGGTCTGAAGCCATGCTGAGAGGGTGTGAGGAGATTTTCCTGTACTAGATGTTGCATGACTTGTTTGTGTACACATTTTTCCAGAACTTTAGAGAGAGGGGAATGGACAGCAATAGGTCTAAAATTTGTGATATCTGTAGAGTTACTGCCTTTGTGTATTGATAGTGTGTAGAAAATTGTTTCCAGATAGAAGAAACTTTTGATTCAGAGATGGAGCGATTGACTAGGATAAAGACAGGGAGTGCAAGAGAGTTAGCCGCTATCTGGACGAAATATGAGGGGATGAGATCAGCTGATACTGAGCATGGTTTTAGCTTGGAAAATAAAGATTTGATATAGCTGGTCGGAACAGATTTAAGAGAAAAGGTAGGAGCAGAATTAGTGGTTTGAACAGACTGAGGGGAGATTGGAAGGTTAGTTTTAGAGGAGTTGGGATTAGGGTTGATTAGCTTAGATATAGATTCAATAAAGTAAGTACTGAAGGTGTTGGCTGTTTCTTCAAGTGTTCTGTCTGGACAGGGATTAGGGGTGCTTGAATTTCCTGGGTGTAGTATTTGATTTATAGCATTCCAGAATTTTTTTGGATCTGATTTTAAAGCTGTTGGAGAGTTGAAGTAGAAGTTTTTTATGTCCTTATTTATGTATTTTTTTGTCTGATTTCTGAGTTCTTTATATGTTTGCAGGTCTACAGGGAGCTTAGTTTGTGTCCATTTCTTCCAGACCCTGTCTCTAGCTTTTATAAGGGTATGAGAAGTTTTTGATAGCCATGGGGAAATGTTAGATTTTATACGTACGTTACGGAGAGGAGCAAGTGAGTTTAGGATGCTAAGAAAGATTGAATTAAAAATTTGGATTGTTTCATCAAGTGGGAGTTGGGAGAGTATTTTCCAATTAACTTTAGAGAGGGGGTTATTAAAGGTTTCTGGGTGGAAGCTTATAGTGTACGGCAGGTAATAAATCTGTGTGCTTTAGAGAATTGGGGAGTATATCTGAGCACCTTTATTAGAAAGTGATCACTCAGTGTGTTAGGGAGGGTTTCTGGCTTATGGTATTTAGCAGGATTAGAGACTAGCATCCAGTCTAAAAGGGTGCTAGGTGTGTGAGTTATTAGTGTGGGTTGGTTGAGTGATTAGTTTTGAAAAGCCATATAGATTGATGTGATGTGGAGAGTTTAAATCACTGAGAGTTAACTAGTTAATATTAACATCCCCAAGAAGGATAGTTTCATTAGGGATATGATAGGTAAAGTATGAGAGAACAGTTTCCAGCAGACGAATGTTATCCACTAGTGGAATATAGATGGCTGCCACTGTTACAATGGTATAGTCATTGAGTTTGAGGTTAGCTGTCAGTAATTCTGCGGGTGGAAATAATGGAATAGGCTGGATGGGACTTGTGATTGTGAGGTTGTTGGAGTAGACAATAGCAACTCCTACTTCTTTTTTCTTTTGTCAATCCAGATGGAGTATATTATATCCAGGAGGGAGAATGTCTTTGTCTAGGTTTTGGGGTTTTAGTCAAGTTTCTATTATAGAGATGACATCTGGGGTGTGGCTAGATATCCATGCATGAAGTTGGCTTACTTTGTTAAGAATGATTCTAGTATTGATTGAGTAAAAGGGCAAGTGTTTGTTTGGACTGGAACAATGGCTTGGGTTTGGGGAGGTAGTGGTGAGAATGGTAGTAGGGTTGGGAGTTTTTCCTGGGTTAGCATGTATGGCTCCTGATAGAAGCAGGAGTTTAGGGTGGTAGTAGGGTTTAGATTTTAGTGGATAGTAAATACGGTATTTGGATTTGTTTTAGGAAGATAAGGGATGTGAGGGAGGTATTTGTATCCCTGGAAATAGGGTATTCATAGGAAAGATAGATGCTGAGATTGCAATAGATTCCTGAAGAGAAGGGAGGCTGTTTGTGTGAGGATCTGTGGGATATTTTAGTACTAGGGACAGATATGTGGTATATGATGTCAGAGTGAAAAGTAAAAATAGTGGAGGCAAGAGTAACATTGAGACGGTTGTGATATTCATGGCTGAGTGAAAAAAGTATTATAGGCTGGAGTAGTACGTGGGTGAATATATCATAACAGGGTTTTAGTTTGACTGAGGAGATGAGTGTGTGTATAAATATGCAATAAGTCTTGGAAGAGCTGTGGATTTGTTGATAGTAGGGGGCACGTAGGAGGGAAATTAGTTTAGTAAAGAGAGGGAGGGGATAAGGTTTTCAGGTTATGCTGTGAGAGAAAGGAAGAGGAGGCACTTCAAAATGGGAGGGACAGAATGGCTAGGTATATAGGAAATTATGTGGGGGGGTGGGAGATAACCGAAGTGAGCCCTAGTGGAGCAAGGCTACACCTGGAAGGGAAAATTGCACAGAGAACAATCAGTACGTTGCCTCTGATGTCAGGAAATTTTTAATGCAGACTAGTGAGTAAAGAGTAAGCACAGTTGTAAAAATGGGTAAGATCTATTTCATTAGGGGGGCTTTGGAGACGAGGCCAGAATAAGCAAATAAGTATTAAAACAATGGACGTTACAAAGCATAAAAACAGTTAAAATATGGGTCAGGAGTGGGTAAAATAAGATGAGAAGCAGAACATATTAAACTGGGTTGTAGTGAGGTCCTTTTCCCTGTATGCCAGCAGAGCTGGTTAAATAACAAGCATACAGATAAATGCATTTTCCATTCCTGAACAAGTGTTTGCAGTTTTGCCAGTCTCTTTACTGACAAGGTCTGTCTTCAGCTTCGATGCACTCAGCTGTCTAGTTGCTCTTTATATCTTTTTTTTACTCTTGTGTTTGAGTGTTTTTTTTCTGCCAAACATTTAGCTGATGATACATCCTGCTAAAAGTTAAATCTCCACAGATAATCTATGCTGAAATTTCATATTGATGTATCATTACCTGACATGCCTAGAATGTGACATAAGCCTTTATCTGTGCTCTGACAATGAAAATACCTTAAATTTCTGGTTTATTATCCCTTTCCCTTTGTTTCTTTGTAATACACTACTTCCATGTTATTTATTAATTTTCCCCCAAATATTTTGGTTCATATTACACATAAAGTGAGCTACTCCCTCATCTGTTGTATAACTGCCTTCACTACTGCCCAACTGCCCTAGCTTTTGCAAATGCCTGAATTTCTTAACTGGGACTTTTTTTGAGCAAATGGTCTTTTCATCTGAGGGGTCCTAGACTATTCATGCTACAGTGATATCTGATCTCTTGGTTCTCAGACTATAATAGCTTTAGGTGATGATCCCTGTTGATACATTTTTGTCTGTGCTCTGGATGCTTTGATTTTACTCCTTGCAAGACTGAAGTCTCTGAATCTTGCTGCCTTAAATTGAGTAGCAGGATTATGCTGTGAACAGGTAGAGGAATACATTTCCCTTTGCTTCTCTGCTATTAAATGTATGTTGCTTATCACACTGAAATTTAGCCTAATGTTCTGGATGTTTACTCTGTACATTTCTGTCGCTATTAGTACAGCCTGTAAATGCATTTTATTGAAATGTTTTTACATTCTAGCATTTGAGAGCTTCAAAAAGTACTTGTTATTATTCTATTTAACATGGAGTACATCCATTACCTATTCTGTTCAACATCCACTTCAAGTATTTGCTTATGCATTAACCATGGCAAAAACTGCAACACACAATAGGCTTAGTTTTTGAAACCCATTATGATTATTTGCAGGCAGAAATAAAGTAGCAAGGGAAACCAGTGAACATCAAGATTAAAATTAAGAGCATTATTAGTATAATGAGTGAACTGAAAGTGAAGTAAGCAATATAGTTCCTCAAACAACTTTTACTTACTGTATTGAAAAACTATGTGAAAACTTCTAAAAATATTGCCATTTTCTGATAGGAACAAAAAGAAACTGGCTAAACAAAATTCTGTTAAACAGGGAAGAAGTAAGTTTTATATTCTGAAACTGAGGTGTTTGAAAAAGCAACTAATTAAATACTAAAGTGCATTTAAAAAGAACGGATATGTTGAAAGAGTCCACAGCTGCAATTCATGTTCCACCAGACACCAAAGTCAGATTCTTTAGACCTATTTTTATTCCTTATAGACTGCGTTATGAAGTAAAATAGAAAAAGGATCACTCCTGTGATACCTTTATTGAAACCTGATGGAACTATTACATTGTATGGATATTATGCATTAACTGCAAGCCACATAACTCATTTCTAACTCTACCCTGTGCTTTAAATGGAAGACTCTTTTATATTGTGGTCAGGGGGACATAATTGTTTCAAATTTAAATTTGTACAGTGCTTATCAACACTTTATCTTGGGTGACCAGTCTAAGAAAATTCTTTATAATATAGTCATAAAGGAAATACGATGTACAATCATTTTCATTTTGGAGTTAGCAGAACAGAGGACAATGGAAAGTTTTCTACTATGTATTGTCATACAGTTATGGTATAGCAGTTATTGGTGATGACCTAGAGGAACATTTAGAGAATTTACAGGACATGCCTGAATGTTAAAATTATTATATTACACATCTTATGACAAATGTGTTTTCAAAATAGCTGCAGGCTTGTAGAAGATGCACGCAATTTTCTTCCTGTAAAAGTTACAAGCCATTGCAGTCTCTGTTTTCTATCAATGTTATGATATTAGTTATCATAACAGATTCTTGTCAAATTTAGAAACCTTGTTAATCATTCGCATCCTGCATTATGGAAATATTTAAAACTGACATCTGTAGAAGGGCAAGGGATTTTATTTCAAAGTCAGAAACTTTCCTACAATCGCCTGATTTATTCTCTATTAAGCTTATAGGTAGAGTATTCCTTTCTATGATACTTCAAATATTCCCTATAAACATGGCCATGCAAGAAATTCACTAAACTCCATCTAAGTGGCAAAACTTTTGAATTCTGTGTCATTTAAACTTAAAGCTGCAACTAACACTTAAACATTCAAACAACACCTCAAGACTCACTTAACAATCATAAAAATTATAACAATTAAACCATTATCACTTGCATACCATATCACACAAAATCATATGAATCATGTTTTATTTACCTAGTAAAATTCACTCTTATGTTAATTAACTATTTCAGATTAATATACCTACTCACATTGGGCTAGATTTATGAAAGCTTGCATGGAGTTGTAGAGTAGAGTAAGACGTCAGACAGCCAATATGTCTGCTGAGTGATCCAGCAACAGCCAGCAGGGGCGTGCATGAGAGCTTCTAAAGCTACTCTTGCATGGACAGTGTCATGGTATGCAAATTACCTCATTTGCTGCTGAAAGCTATGCAAATTAGGTACATTTGCAATCAAGGAAACACTAACCTGTCCGTGGAAGAGTAGTGTTATTTGCAGAAATGTACTCCTTTTGTAACAGAGTACCGTTCTGTAAATAGCTAAACGGAGCTATGACAGCTCCAAATAAAGGATGCATCCAGTTGAGGAAGCATGCCAATGGCCAAATATAAAGCCATTGGCATTTTTAAATGTTTAAAATGATTAAAATCTAATTTTTTTCCCCCGATCTCCGATGTTTAAGCATAGTGCAGCGCCGCGCAAATGTGTGGCGCTTAAAAAAACAAGAAAATAATTTAAAAATAGACAAAAATAGGCATTTTCACTAAAAAGCTTATCCTGCCATGCAGGTGAATGGCAGGCTGAAGACAACATGGCCACTGAGTACTGGTTGCTAAGGGGGGGAAGCTCAGTGTGAGAGATGTAACCAAGCATTAGTAGGCAATCCTATGCAAATGAGGATAAGGATAGTGAATCCCAATTTTCCCCAGTATGTGAGCCATGTCCCAAGAGTGTAAGTGTAGGAGTAGGTGAGTAGTAGAGTAGAAAATAGGTGACATCATGAGGGGGTGTGTCCGAAAGGCTGTATGCTTATTGGAGCACAGTGTCTTGTGTTTGCCCTTTGTTGCTCAGGATTGCAAGAGGCGTGTCTACAGTTGCTCTTTTTGAAAACCAGAAACCAAAGGTGTACGCCGTGAATACATCTGAAATTTCTTGCAAATGTACACACAGCGTGTGCGTGCATTTGCACGCGTGTGCGCTCGTTTGTGTGGTGCTGTCCCGGGCGGAAACAGAAAGGGAAAAGGAAGGAAAAGAAGTAGTAGGAAGTTAACCAAGGAGAACTAGCAGAGCTGCCAGGTGAAATATATAAAAATCAGCCAATTACACAGGCAGCAGACTAGCATAGCCTAGCACTTTAAACTCTGCAAACAGCAGTCTCCCCTGTTTTTTACCCAAGAACTCTGCAACACTGCAGTATACAAAGAGTGAAAACTTAAAAAGCTTAAGACAGACAAAATGTTAGGGGCTGCTCTTGCTATCATAAACCAACATGTGCAAGGTGCTGAGGGTGGTGATGTTGTGAATGCTGCTGAGCAACCCACAGTGAGGAGACGGAGAAGAGTGTACAGACCCAGGGTAACCTACCAGGGGCTACATGAGCTGGAGATCGTGGAGCACTATAGGGTGGACAGAGACCTCCTGCAGCAAATTGTTGAGCTGTGCCAGCCACGCCTCACACACAGAACTAACAGAGGGGAACCCATCCCAGTGGATACCAAGGTATGTGTTGGCCTAAGAATACTAGCTACAGGTACCTTCCAGAGACCAACTGATGATATGATGGGGGTTTCACAGGCATCAGCATCCAGGGTACTGCACCAGTTCCTGGATTCCATGTCAGCACATGTCAGTGAGCACGTATATTTCCCCAATTCCCGTGAGGCATTGGCCAGCAATATGCGTCTTTTCCACCAAATAGCAGAATACCCTGAGGTAGTGGGTGCAATAGACTGCATGCACATACACATCAAAGCACCACCCGGTGAGTGGGTTAGGGTCTACATCAACTGCAAGGGCTTCCCCTCCATCAACTGCCAGGTTGTGTGTGATGCCCAGGGCATAATAATGAATGTGTGTGTGCTGGCTGCCCTGGAAGCTATCACAATTCCCACATCTGGCGTCTGACGCAGCTGTACCAGAGATTTGCCAATGGGGACATCCCTGACGGCCACCTAGTGGGGAATGCTGGATACGCAGTGGAGCCGTGGCTGATGACACCCATCAGAAATGCACACACACCCAAACAAAAACTCCATAATGAGGCACACACACAAACAAGAAACATTATTGAGCGTGTGGTTGGAATGCTCAAATCATGGTTCCGGTACCTGGACACATCTGGTGGAGCCTTGCAGTACTCACCAACTACATGTACCCAAATTGTCATGGTATGTGCCATGCTACACAATATGATCCTGTGAAAACAGCTGCAGCAGGCACAGCATGGGGCAGCCCCAAACAGCCCCCCACCATTGCCAAGGCCTGCACAGGCACAGCGTGACTCGGAGGAGGAACAACCTGAGCCTGCCCCAGTAGGCAGAAGGAGGCGTGCCAGTATGCCCTTGCCTTGGCAAAGAGGCAACGCATAGCACATACACTGACTCAGTAGGAACCCTGGAAATTACACCTCTCTCTGATTCGCACATACAGTAAAAGGGATGTCTAACTTGACACTACCTGTTTTCAAACATGTATAGGGAGTGTACTATGTGCATCTGACATAGGCAGCCCTGCAGCACAACCTGAGGCATGAGTGCCCTATTTTAAGCAATATAAAGCACTGCTATGCACATTTTATCAGTATTGAGCATATTGAGCATATTTAAATACAATTGCGCGTAGCTGTGACCGAGCTAACCAGCACAACATTTGGCAACATTGAGCAATGTTGGGCAATGTTGGGCAAAGTCAGGTAAACACACTCACACCTGCTTTACTGTTCCTTAAGCAGTCTAGAATGCCCAGCAGAAAAATAAAAAACATTGATGGGGATCAAACTAAGGATACTGTGCACTATAGTCACAGTACTGAACCACTAAGCCATGACAGCATTTCACTGGCACAGACACAACTTAACTCACTCACACATACAAGTTGGGGAGGTTCACATACCTAACAGTCACAGACAGCAGGACAAATGTAGACAAACGCAAACACAAACAAATGCTGTATCATGCCCTCTGAAGATGCATATGAGTAACCTCCCCCCAGGCCTATGCAGACAGATAACAGCAGACCAGGCAGTGTGATGTGGGTTGGGTAGGCTATGAAGTCACAAACTAATATGCGTGTAATTGGAAGCGAAGGTCTGTAGTACAGTGGTATGCCTCAAGCCAGTATGATAGACAACAGTACAGACTGAAATGGAGTACCTGACATAGCAGTGCACTGCTTAATAGTGCTTACTCCCGCTAACCCCCGTACTCATTTCTTTGAAAGAAAAGAAAAATGGGGAGATAGGAAAGTGGTGAAAAAGGGGCACAAAGAGGGAAAGACAGTAGGGAAAATAGCTCAGGATGTGCAGGACAGGTGTAGGGAAGGTCCATAGCTGCCCATTTCTTTAACAGCAAGAGCTGTGCATATGGAATAAATTTGGAGGTAAATATGAAACCTTCAACCCCTGAGAGAGGGCTGAGGACAACAAAGTATGTTGTAATGCCAATTAAATTACATTTTATGTGTCCAGGGGACATTTGTGCAAAATGGGCAGCTATGTATGGTGCGTAATTTTTTTTTTTGGGAGCAGATTGCCCTTTTTTTTTCAGGTGAGAGTAGAATGTGGGGTAGGGGAAGTAGGTATATTTAGAGAGGTAGGTTGGGGGAGTAAACAGACAAGACAAGGAAGTTGCATACAGGGGCGGAATATGACACGTGGTGGGTGAACACCACTGACAGGGAGGGATGTTTAGAAATCGCAAGCCCATGAGCCCAGAGATGGCAACAGTGGAATTGAGATCCCCACCCATGGGCATTCACCACTGCACCTTCACAGCCCAGAGGGTGGCTGTGCTGGGGGCTGTGTAGGAGGGGCAGGCTGACCCGGGAGTTGCACCACTCATGCCTCAAGCTGGCGTAGAGGTTCTGCAACAGAACACTCGATCTCTCTATGCACCACAGCCCGGACCATTTGAAGGGTGATAAGTGGCCCTCCTCCACCCATGCTTGCATGGAGGGGCCGAGACCCATCCCCTGCAGCGCTTCCAACTGAAGGTGGCACAGGGCCAACAGAGGAGGAGGTCCCAGGCTGGGCACTGGACCTGCTGGTGCCAGGTGCCATGGCCAGCTGAGGTGGGACAGGTGGGTCTACTGGGACCAGCCTTCCCATATGAACTATGTTTTGGAGAATTTAATAAAGATATGGGTTACTAACAGTCAACAGCATTCCCAGTTAGTTATAACAGCATGCAGAAGTATTCCCATTAACCCAACACACCATATTTCAACAGTTGAAAAGCAAGCATAGCACATGCATATATAGAACAATAGTGGACATTACAACAGCATGCAGGTTTAATTGATGGAAACAGGCCACCAATATTGTGGTATTTGAACAGGGCACATGCATAGAAATAAATGAAAATATTTATAAACCAATAGGACATATGTCCCAACAAATGTTTTGAGATTAGACATACCCATTGAGGTGTGGAATTGCATTTTTATGCACATACAGTAGGGTGGAAAAAGATAGCTCAGTTAACAACTTATATATCCTTCTAGTTTACACTACATTCCTATTAACTGAAGTTATATGTACCTTACATGTATTATTACACTACCTGATGTCCTTCTATTGTGCAATTCGATTTTGCTAGATCATTATATACATGAGCTGTATCTGACATACAAACTGTCCGGGATGCAGATGTTACTTCTACATATTTTGAGAGTTACACACACACACTACTGCTGAGATGGAAGACTGACAGCTCTACTTTCATATAATTATCTAGATATGTTCAGGTGAAATTATCAATTATATGTTAACAACTCCCTACATTTCTGGCAGCACACTGACATTTCTGGGGAACACAATACCAAGCTACTCATGTGCCAGATTAACCTGTACATGCTGGGCATGAACCAATAGTTGAGGGCTGTAAATATGCATAAAAGCTACTGGCACTCCCTTCATCCACTTTATATGGGCCTACCCAAGTGTGGGTTAACACTGCTTAATACAACAGTACTATTTCTAAAATGCAATAGTACAACAACATATCAAAGAAAATCACGCAGACGCACTCCAGGAATTATACCTTTATTAAATAATTATTACACCTTTATTTATTGAGTTAAAACACTTTTTTGAAGGCTCTCTCATTTATTTTATATAACAGTACATGCAGAATAATTACTAACCTGCCTGGTGATGCAGTCTTTGCAGCCTATCTTCATGGGCTTGCTGATTCATAGCCTGGACACCTGCAGCTGTGAAGTAAATGCAATGATATTGAGCCATACCTATCCATAGTATAGATAAGCATAGCAATTCTTAACTACTTAATACAATGGCTACTTACTCAGTACTGGGGCATTTACCATCCCACAGGCCTCCTGGATCCACTGGTCCAGTTGATCCTCCTTACGTCGCTTCAGGTCAGAGTAATGGTGCCTGACCTGCTCACCAGTCCAAGGAACGCCAGTAGCACTGGTGAGATCACGAGCTAGACAGTTCCAGGCCTCTGTTTTGTATTGGATGCCCTGGTACTGGCCCCACAGGAGTCTTTCCTCATGATTGTGGACAAGGAGCCAAACCATTACTTTGGTCTCCTCAATTCCCCAATGTTGCACTCGAAATTGAGTGCCTTCTCCAACACTGGCCATGCTGACTGCAGAAGGGAGCTACAACCAGTTATGGCAAGTATTCCCGCCTGTGGAGCTTAAATATGCCTTATTTCCCGCACTTATTTGTGATTGGCTATTTTTGAAAAAACTCAGCTGTAGGCACACCTGCTTAGCTGATGTTGGCAATGTTCAATATTCCTTTGATAGATATGTGTCTGTTGAATGTGCATGGTTATGAAATGCTGTCATTGCTTAGTGGTTTTGTACTGTGACTGTAGTGCACAGTATCCTGAGTTTGAGCCCTGTCACTGCTTTTTATTTTCCTACTGGCCAGACATGAATGGTTAAGCTACAGTAAAGGAGGTCTGGCTATGTTTAGCCGGCTTTGCTCAACTTTGCCCGACTTTGCTCAGCGTTGCTCGACATTGCCTGACGTTGCCTGACGTTGCTCGATGTTGCCCAATGTTGCACTGGTTAGCGTGGTGCACAGCTATGCACAAACATGTTCTGGTTGTGCTAGTTTGCACGATGGACAGCTCCGCACAAAGACATTGTGCTAGTTAACGCAGTGCTCAGCTACGAGCAATTAAATATAAATATGTTCAATCTGGTAAAATATGCTTAGCAGTGCTTTACATTGCTTAAAATAAGTTACTCATGCATCAGTATGCATAACTATTTCACCTTCCTATATATATATATATATATATATATATATATATATATATATATATATATATATATATATATATATATATATATATATATATATAAAATTTGTTCACTACTACATATAACATTTCAATGTTTTTTACAAAACTTTAAATAATAAATGTCAGGAAATATTTTTGTATACAGATTTCCAACAGAAAATGGAACATGTAGTGGTGGGAGTTGAATCGGGAATGCCTCCTCTTTGTGCGAAGGCTCTAACCACTGCGTTATCACTATTTTGCTTAATTTGCATGTATTTTTCTTATTATCCTCTTCGGTGTCTAAACTGCTAACTGTAGCTAAGCAATGGGAAAACCTGCGCAAACACTCGCAAATATGGGCAGCTATATCGGAAATTAAAAAAAAAACATTTCTTTTACTTTTTTATATTTGTACGGGGTTTAATATATGGGGGAGTGCAGTGTTAGAATGTGCACATGTGAGCAGACTCACTCATGTAACTAGAAATTTCCCGAGTTTCAAAATTGCAGAGGCGTGGATTTTTGGACTGCTCAGCAGTCCGACACACCCTACACTCACCCATGCTCCGTCTAAGCTTTAGAGCTGAGGCAGTGCACCCTCATTAATATGCATGGTGCACTGCCATCATAGTCTTAGAGTGGCATTTCCGTGTAAGACTAATGTAGTCTTACACAGAAGATTAGTAAATCCTGGGGATTCTCTTTTCTATGTCCTTTATAATTCTTCACCTTTCATATTAACTTTTTGTATGTTCATCATTTCATCACAGCTGCAACAACCTTAAGTGTATGGGTTATGTCCTACATAGGCTGTCGCTTTACTACGTTAGACACAATAGAAGAGTCTTCGTGGGTTCTTTTCAAACAGGTTTATTATATACAAACACAATATGACAGAAGTTTACTGACTTTAACTTAAGTAACTTATATACAAACTAACTTCTGCAATCATACATGCTCACTCTCTTGCTGCACTCTCAAAATGGCACTGAGAATAGTACGTGCCCTGTATTTATATGCGCACACTCAGCCTTTGACATGCTTCTTAAAGCTACAGCACATACATTCTGATCTACATCCTCCCTCTTTGAGAAATAGATCATGCAACATTATGAATCTATTTGGCGTGCAGATAAATGAAGTTTTGGACAAACTAGGTTGCCCCGGTCCCACGCTTAGGTGGGAAAGGTGGGGGAGGTATAGATTTAAGAAGTTAATGGTTGAGTATTTGTTAGGTAGGTTAGACTGTAAGCTTTAAAGGGTTAAACGATGATGGATAGCTATGGTGGCTTTAACAGGAGGGTGAGCGGGGGAGAAGGAGCAGGTGCATGTTGGTCATTCAATAGTGGTTCTTGTTTGTGGGTAGGGTGCTAATTTGCACACACTTGTTAGAGATGTGGAGGGAGTCATTGGGCCATTTGTTGTGGATGGCAGGACCTTTCTGCACTGAATTCCAATGTTATGGCTAATGAGAGTGGTTTTCTCACTTCACAAGGGTTTTAACCGGTGTGGGGTAGGGGTAATTTTTATAGAGCTCTGAGAAGCGGGTTCTTTAGAGGGAATAGGGGAAGGGGTGCCATTCCCCATTAAGGTAGAGGTTCTGTAGGGTATGCTTAGGTGCTTTCCTGGTGGGACGATTAAAAATGAGATACTACTTGGGTTTCACTGGGGCTTTCCTATTAAGTCCAGTGTGGGGGGTAGTGGGGGGGGGTTGTAAGAACCTGCAATTAGTGCGAGGTAAAGAGGACATTTTTCAGGGTTTGGTGGAAAAGGAGTATAGGGCGGGGCATTTATTGGGTCCTTCAACAGTCCTCCTTTCAATCATTACAACGTGTCGCCCTTGGGGTTAGTGCCGAAAAAACGGACTGTGGAATTCAGATTGATACATCCCCTGTCACACCCGGAAGGGAATTCAATGAATTATTTTACTGCAAAGGAGGAGGTTAGGGTGCATCATGCATCCTTGGATGATGCCGTGAACATGATTAAGGAATTTCAGGAGCCATGGCTGATTAAAGTTGACATTGAGTCTGCCTTTCATTTGTTGCCAATTAGGAGTGAGGACTGGCTGTTGTTGGGGATGAGAGTAGGTGAGAAGTACTATTTTGACAAAGCAATGCCCATGGGATGTTCAGTGGCATGTGCAACGTTTGAGAAGTTTAGTAGGGTTTTGCAATGGATATGGCAGCAGAGAGTGGGAACGCAAAAGGCAGTGCATTATTTGGATGACTTCTTGCTACTGGGTGAAGGACAGGCAGAGGCTCAGGAAAGTTTGCGGGAGTTTACGAGCATGTGCGAAGAGCTTGGGGTACCATTGGCTAAGCATAAGATGGAAGGTCTGATGAGAGCATTAGAATTTTTGGCATTAATGGTAAACTCGGAATGTGGAGGGTTTTGTCTTCCCAGGGATAAGTTAGGGAGGCTTAGGATGGCTATACATTTGGTGCTGAGCAAGGATAGGATACGGGTTCGAGCAGTCATGGAGTTGTTGGGTCTTTTGAACTTTGCCTGTCAAGCAGTACACCCAGGGCATACCTTTTGTAGGTTGGTGGCATTTATGCTGAAAGGGGGCTAGAGTAATCATAATTGGGTTAGGGTGTCCAAATTGGGTCAGGAGGATTTGTTGTTGTGGGAGGGTTTTTTGCAGCATTATAATGGGATCTCTTTCTGGCAGGCTGATTGGTAGGGCGGGGGGAACTTCAGTTATTTACTGATGTGGCTGGGGACACTGGTGTGGGGGCTTACATAGGAGGTCAGTGGTTTGTGGCTAAATGGCCTCAGGCATGGAATGACTAAGTGAGGTGTGATGTGGCCTTTTTAGAGTTGATGTCGATATGGGTAGCTTCCGTAGTGTGGAAAGAGCATTTACTGGACAAGCGACTAGTTTTTCATTCTGACAATATGGCAGTGGTGAGGGTGCTACAAAAGAAGATGGCTAAGCCAGGACTGTTGTTGTTAATATTACGTAAATTAGTTTTGCAGAGTCTGTTAATCAATTTTTCATTTACAGCAGTACATGTGCCTGGTGTCAAGAATGATAGCTTGTCCCGATTTCAGTTTTACAGGTTTCGGCTATTGGCTCCAGGGGCAGAGGAAGTACCAGAAATCCTGCCAGAGGAGGTTTGGAATCTTGGATCGAGGTAGCCAGGAGGTTGGTGCATCATTCTTCTTGGGCTCTCTCTACAAGGAAAGCTTACAGTAGGGCTCTTTCTGATTTTGATTAGTTTGTTCTGCAGTTGCCAGAAGAGGAATGGGTGTGGTCGGAGGAACTACTGTTGAGATATGTAGCTCGAGCTTGTGGACTAGGTAAGGCATTACAGTCGGTCAGAGTGGTTTTGGCTGACATTAGCATATTCACTAGGGTATCAGGTTGCAGGATTTTACAAAGTCATGGACAGTAGGGTAGATGTTGAAGGGGTAGGGGAGAGTGGTTGGAGAGCGCAGGGATATGCGATGGCCACTGATGAGGGCAGTATTGAAAGTTTTGTTGAAAGGGTTAGCATTATTACAAGGTGGGTCTTTGGATTATTTCATGTGTGCACCTTGTGTACATGGCTATATTTTGACTCCTTCCATGTTTCTGAGTTGTTAGGTTCTTTATATTGGAAGGATGTTATCATAGGTGAGGGAGAGGTTACTATTGCGCTATGGAAGAGTAAAACAGATCAACTGGGTAAAGGTTTATTGGTGGTGCTAAAGCCTGACAGGAATGCTAGCCTTTGTCCAGTAAGGTAGGCCAAGGAATTCAGGAGGAAGCAGAAGGGGGGTTTATATGAGTTAATTTTTTGCTCGGTGGATGGGAAGGTTGTGTCAAGTAGTAGATTCATTTGTTTGATTAGGAGGGTTTTACGGTGCATGGGATTTCCAGCAGATAGGTTTGCAGCTCATTCTTTTCGAATTGGCAGGGCTTCAGATTTAGTTAGAAAGGGTAGTTCCACTGAGGTTTTTAAAAGAGTGGGGAGGTGGTCTTGAAATGCATTTTTATCATATATTAGATAAAAGTTGTTGGTCTGATTAATAACTATCTTTTCTTCTTTTCTAGGGAAACAGATTGTCATCTTGGGGCACTCATAGATCCGCTGAGTGGAAAAACGTGAGTTAGTCAGGGAAGATGGGAAAAATTTGGGTTTGTCCCATTTAGGAAGGTTAGTGACATTGCATGGGGTTAGGGGTCTTAGGTAGGATAGGTTGCTGCATGAATTTGAGCAGGTTAAATTGAGGGTGGGGTGTCCTCACATATTAGTGTTTCATTTGGGAAGCAATGATCTTGGAACACTTTCTAAGAAGTGATTAGTAGCTATTATTCTACAGGATTTGTTGAGGTTGCAGACATTGTACCTCGGTATGGATATCATTTGGTCACAGTTGGTTCCTCATTTGTGTTAGAGGAATGCTTATAGTTATAGGGCTATTGAAAGGGTCAGAAGGTTTATTAATCAGAGATTGGCTAGGCAATTAAGAATTTTGGGGATGCATACTATTGAACATAGAGATTTTGGGGATGAGGAGGATGTCTAGTATCACACTGATGAAGTGCATTTAAACGAGGTGGGTTGGATTTGTTTAATCTTTATTTGAAGCTGTTTATAGAGGGTATGATTGAGGCTAGGGTTTAGGAGGGGGAACAGCCTGAGATCAGGCTGGTGGCAGAGAAGAGAGACGGGATTGTCCTCTTCTCTTCCCCCTCTAAGGAAGGTGGTCCTGCATCATAAGTGATTTGCTGGTAGCTATTTGAATAAAGGAGATTTCATTGGTTAATGGTTGGTTTGGCAGGAGGTGAGATGGTACACTGCCTATTTAAGTGTGGTGGGTGTGTAGGTATGCTGCCCTGGTGGAGGGGGTAACAGGGTGAGTAGGTACGCTGTCCTGAGATTATTATCGATGAAGGTAATGGTTGTTATTTCTGTGTGAATAAAGTTTATTATGTAATAATATTCAATAAAGGTCATCAAATGGCTTTATGTGTTTGGTGTGGTTTATTTTAAAGGGGGGCCAAGACAAATGAAGTCTGGGACGAGCTAAGTTGTCCTGGTCCCACACTTAGGTAGGAAAGGTGGGGGGTATAGTTTTAAGAAGTTAATGGTTGAGTGTTTGTTAGGTAGGTTAGACTGCAGGCTTTAAAGGGTTAAAGAGTAAGGGAGCTTAGGGGAAGTGATGCATGGAAGGGAGGGACTTATAGTAGGCTTAAGTGTTAGGGCTGAGAGGAAGTAGGCACATTTTGGTGTGAGTTGGTGGCCCCCCAACCCTCCCTGTTTTGATTTTGATGAAGATTTTGGTGGTTTAAGGCCAAGAAGAGAGACAGGATTGTTCTCTTCTGTTCCTCCTCTAAGGAAGGTGGTCCTGCATTGTAAGGGAGTTGCTGGTGGCTATTTGAATAAAGGTGATTTCATTGGTTAATGGTTGGCTTGGCAGGAGGTGAGCAGGTACGCTGCCTATTTATGTGTGGTGGGTGAGTAGGTATGCTGCCCTGGTGGAGGAGGTAACAGGGTGAGTAGGTACACTGCCTTGAGGTATAATCATCCAGGGTGAGTAGGTACGCTGCTCTCAGATCATTACCGATGAAGAAAATGGTTGTTATTCTGTGTGAATAAAGTTTATTATGCAATAATATTCAATAAAGGTCATCAAATGGCTTTATGTGTTTGGTGTGGTTTATTCTAAAGGAGGGCCTGGACAATACAAGTAGTTCTTTGTCATGCAGTTATACAAGACTAGGTACATATATACAGTTATGTCCATATTGCTGTATATTTCACACTGGGCCTGGAAATTCGACCATATCGTGTGACATAAAACTGGGAATTAGGTTTAGCAACTGGAGCTGTCTTTACAGAATGTTCAGACTTGGGAGTATTTGGAATATCCTAAGGAATGGAAGTAGAGGTTGAAACACACTCTGGGATTGGGACAATGTTTGGTTTGCTCTGAGATCTAGAATCTGTATCACAGGAACAATGCTGAGATGCTGATTCTGGTACAGGAAGAAGATGTCTGCGATTTCTCCTGTACTCCACACCCTCATATTCTACAAGGTAGGATCTCGGCTCGGTACATATAACTGTAACGTGAGCAATCCAGTCAAAACCTTTTGCTGTTTGTATCCTCACTGCCTTCCTTCCCTCAATGGATGAAGAAATTTTCTTGATTCATCATAACTGGACTTCTGGATAGAATGCCTCCTAAATAATTGAGGCTTGATAGTTCTGTTGTTCTTAGCTTTAGACCTCAATAAACTGGAACTAATAGGAAGCATTGTTCTGGTTTACCTGGATAGAAGTCTTTGAGCAGGTGAGCCAAGTATATCTTCATGGGGTATGTTTCTCAGATTAAGTAAATTCAAAAAGACATCAGTATTGCAAATTTCTGAAATAACTGACTATTAAATTGAATACCATTGTCAGAAACAACTTTGTGTGGACTACCATGGGCATAGAAATGATGTTTCAACTTAGTAATAGTAGTAGTGGATGTTAAATTAGGTAGTAAGTCAATCTCAAACCAACTCGAATAAGAGCCTACCACTACTAAGTAGTGTTGATTGTTCCACTCAAAGATATTAGTGGCTACTGTTGACCAAGATAGTTCAGGAACTTGACTTAGCTGAAGTGGTTCTCTCTGAAAATGTGATCTAGTACTATTGCATACTGAATAAGAAAAGTACTTTATCAATGTCTTTCAGTAATGAAGGCCAACATACTAGTTCTGTCACTCTTCTCTTAGTGAATGCAGAACCTGGGTAAACACGATGCAAAATGTGGATATAGTCTTGTTGTAAGGAAGCAGGAACAACAAGTTTAGGACCTTTGAAAATAATGTTATCTTCCATCAACATTTCCTCTCGGCAAGGAAAATAGGTTTGCACTTCAGGTGGTACACTAGATTGCTTTGACGGCCATCCAACATTAATGTAGTCATTGAGCTTTTGCAAAATTGGATCAGTCTTTGTATGATCTCTCAGCTCATCAAGTCTAGTGGTTGAGAAATTACTGCCATCACATCAAAGTCAAAATTCTCTGCATCAAGTTGTTCAGTCATATTTCTGGGCGATCTGGATAAGGTATTAGCCAGATAAAGTAGTTTGCCTTTTGTATAGACCATTTTGCAGTTGTACTTTTGTAATTTGAGCATCATTCTTTGTAATCTTGCTGGAGTTGAATGCATAGGCTTCTTTAGAATAGTAACTAGAGGTTGGTGGTCAGTTTCAATCTGAATAGTTCGAACACAGATAAAATCCTGAAATTTGGAACATGCAAATACTATTTCAAAAAGTTCTTTCTCAATTTCAGCATATTGCGTTTCAGTTTGGGTAAGTGTTCTAGATGCATGGGCTACCGGTCTGCCCTCTTGAAGAATAACTGTGCCAAGGCCAAATTTTGAAGCGTCATAGGAAAGAGTGACTGGTTTATTTGCATCATAGTATCTTAATGTAGGTGGAATGGCATTTTTTTGCTTAATGTCTTCAAATGACTTCTGGTGCTGTTCTAACCATGACCATGTAACCTTTTTGCATGTCAGCTCTCTTAAAGGTGCTGTCAATTCACTGAAGTCTCATAAAAACTTGCCTAAATAGTTGACCGTGCCTTGGAAATGCTGTGGAGCTTGAATATTATCTGGTGCTGACATCTCAAGAATAACTGCCTGCTTGGTCAGGTCTGGTCTTAAGCCAATACTGGTAAATAAATGACCTACATATGCAACTTCTAGTAATCTGACTTTGCATTTCAGAGGATTGAGCTTCAAGTTGACTTCACGTGCTCTGTCCAGAACTCTCTTTAGGTTTCTGTCATGCTCTGCTTCACCATTGCCAACAACCAATAAATTATCTACTATTATGGCACAAGGTTAACCCAAAAAAATTGTCTTCATTGCACGCTGGAAGACTTCACCTGCAGAATTTATTCCAAATTACATCCTTAGGAATCTGGATCTGCCAAACAGGGTACCAAAATTGGTTAGAAATGAGGATTTGCGATCAAGCATCACTTGCCAGAAAAAGAGTGGCATTTGGTATTAGAACTGCAACCTCTTTCACTGTATGCATTGGACGATGCAGTCTCTTCAATGCTTTGTTCAGATCTCTTGGGTCAATACATATTCTGATTTTGTCTGAGCCTTTTTTGTGAGCTGCTACCATAGATGACATCCATTCCGTTGGTTCTGTAACTGGAAAAATTACACCTTGCTGCACCATTTTATCAACCTGAGCCTTGACTTTATCCTGCATTGTTATTGGAACTTTTCTTACTGGGTTGACTACTGCAATGACCTCTGGGTCTAACTTCATGGAATACCAACTGGAAGCTTGCCCGACTTGTCATCGAAAACATCAGCATACTCTGAGAAAATGGCTTCAGAAAAATTAGAACTAGGATATAAAACAAAGAGAAAACAGAATGCAGTGCACCAAACAATAAAAGCCAATGTATTGAAAAATATAGTAGAACCAAACCACAGCCAGTATCCAGAAAAAAGAAACTTTTAATGGTAAGCGCTTTCGCGACAGGTTTTGCCGCTTCATCAGACAACACAACAACTCTTTACTTTGGTATTTAAAATATATTCCAAACAATAAAAACTCCTATGTAGTTAACAATCAATTAAAAGCATTAACAAGACAATTAAAATTTAAAAACATAGATGTCTTTGTATCTACGGTTTTAAATTTTAATTGTCTTGTTAATGCTTTTAATTGATTGTTAACTACATAGGAGTAGGCATTACTGGCCATATTGAGTTGTTCATTAGTTCTCACTTTAGGAAATGTGCCTGATGATATAACATTACACTTTCAACCAGTGTCTACTTTAAGCTCTGTGGATTTACCGTTGATCCGGACTGTAGAAAACACTTCACTCTTTGCCAACAAATTCACTGTATCAGCTCTTTCACTAATTACTGAAACACCATCTACATAAAAAGTTGACTGTCGCAGTGCCACTTGATCAATTTGCTTTTTTGTGTGACCCTTCTTTTCAACTGTGTGGGGTTTGCTTGATTTGCAAAACTTTTGAAAATGGTTCCATTTTTTATACTTGTGACATTGATGACCAAATCTTCTTCTTCTTTCAGCTTTTCCCAGCACCACAGCAGATCATCTGTCCACTCATGATTGACAGTGAAGTTTTACGGTGTCGAGTTGCCAGCCCAGCACCCAACCTTCCACAGAAGGCACACACATGCACGCACTCACACCTAGGGCCAATTTATAGTGTTCAATCCTCCTAACAGCATGTCTTTGGGATGTGGGAGGAAACCGGAGCACTCGGAGGAAACCCACACGACCACGGGGAGGGCATGCAGACTCCACACAGAAGGCATCCCAGCCAAGGATTGAACTGGAGAACCTCTTGCTGTGAGGTGGCAATGCTAACCGCTGCACCACTGTGGCCGCCTCACATTGCTGACCAAATACCAAGCATTTTTTTTCTTTTACATTCATGATTGTCACCACAATTGCACCAGTTAACAATAAAGCTGGACTTGGTTTTACTGATTCACGCTTGTACTGCACTGAGCATGCTCCTTTAAATGAAATGGTCTTAGAACTTGCTGGAAAACAATGTGGTTTCACTGGAGAATCAGCAGGGTTGTGGCTGCCATGTGCTTGGTAGGCCTATTTCTGTTTGCCACGTGCTGCATGCTGTCTACATTTGCTCTGGAGCCTATTGAAACTATGCTGTTGTCATTTGCAAGCATACTTGTGTGTTTTTCTGTAACTTTATGGATTTGACAAGTCTCAGTGGCTTTACTCAACATTAAATCACTATCACGAAGCAAAATCTTTCTCATAGCAGCACTATTAATAACACACATGAGACTGTCTTTTATTAACTACTAAGTCATGTTTTAAGTCACCAAACTGACGCAATTTGGCTTTATTTCTCAGGTCAGTTATATAAGCTACAAAAGTTTCCCCTGGTTTCTGATCTCTCATGTAAAAAAATGCCTCTGTAATATAATATTTGTCTGGGGGTTGCACATTTCTCAGAATTTGTGCTTCAAACAGCGTCTTCCCTTGATTCAGCCTGTGCAACAATATGATGGCTTTCACCTTCTCCCTCACATACTGCTGGCACATGCACAAATGAACTCTCTCTTTCAATGGCCTCTGACCCTGCTAGGTTTAGCAAAATGAATGCCCTGGTGCATGCATCTTTGTCTGAATAAGCTGCTTGTATAAAAATATCATAGTCTTGCTCAAATATTCTCCAATTCACAGCAATATTCTGATCAAATGCAAGTGGTAAGGGCTTTCAAAATCCGTCTGCTATATTAACACATACCAGTGAAGTGTTTTGTAAATAAGCATGAACACATACACATATGCCATAAATTTATGCTAGTATTTGTAACTTTACCCAATAGCACAACAAGCCTCTGTATAACTGAACTTTGTGAAATAAGTCTCTCAGGCACCGTAATACTCTTGAAATTACTGTACTGCAAGAAATCACCTCGTATCAATTTAAGAAACATTTTGAATAACAGTGCAGTGTGAAGGAACTGGGCAGGAGAATCTCAGAGTTAGCAAGATTTTGACGTAATTGCACTTTGCAAATAAACTGTACACAGCACACTGAAATTTTCCCAAAATGGCGGTACCTAGTTAGGCAATTTTTTTAGAGTGCAGGAAACACTCTGTAATGGTGGCACTTTGCAAATAGATACATCCAGCACAAGAAACTTTTCAAAATGGCTATAATTTAACTGTACTTCATGAAATAGTTGCACTTTGCACACAAATAAACTCTTTGGAATACATGCACAGTAATAAGCACACACTGTAAGCACATTTACACACTTTGAGGTAATTCCAATAACTCTAGTTATGCCCATGATACAATACAAAGTCATAGCTATGCCAAAACACAGCACTTTACCAAAACACATGCAGTCACCTTGCTTTATTTATGCTTAATGTGCCCTTTTGCTCTTATTATATTCGTTTTGCTCGTTTAATCTCTTTTCATGCCCATTCTACTTTTCTTGTGCTCATTTCACTCTAAAGATGCCTGTTTTGCTTCAGACACACTTGTTTTGCTTTAAACATACTCATTTTACTTTTCTTCTAATTGTTTCATCAAATATCTTAATCTTAAACATTTTTCTTAGTTAATAAACCTTTTCTGTCTCCCGGTTTTTTAATAATCCAGTTTGTGCCCTTGTAATGCTCCATTTTATCTTTTTTTATAAAATAAAAAGTTTATGTGAAGTCTCATTACCTTTGAATCTTTCCTGGCTCTTTTTCATGTTCGTTTCTCTTTTACCTTCACTGTTATCTCTGCACCTCATGGCTCTGAATATCATTCTCTGGAATCCCGGTTCTGACCCCATGTCACTCTTCTACTTTGGACACAGTAGAAGAGTCTTTGTGGGTTCTGTTCAAACAGCTTTATTATATACAAGCACATCACAATAGAAGTTTACTGACTTTAACTTAAGTAACTTATATACAAATGCAGTCACAAAGGCAGAATGTCTCACCATTGCATCATGGAGTTCAGAAAATACAACAGGATAAGCAATGTCCACAAAACCAAGGTTCTTCAAGAAATAAATCCAAATCAGCCAGTCTATACCATGGAAAATGAATTTATTTAGTGCTTTTGTCTTAGTTAATACCAAGACTTCATCAGAATAAAAAAACACACCAAGCAAGAGCTTAAATATACTTGATCAATTAACCACTTAATCAACTGAATAATTAGAAAAAAGTATGTTCTTTTAAAAAGACAGACCTCATTTTATACAATAAATTCATCTGGTCAAAGACCTATACTTTAAAACTGGAGCTATAGAGAAGGTTTCATTAAGACCAGGTTCAAGGAATGAGCAAAGTAAAAATTGCCATTTTAATTCACATAATTCAATATCCAATTCCCACCAGCCCCCTCTTGAAGATCTATGTACAACTTCTAAAATACCAAATCTGAACTTTTTAAAATCTTCACATTCTAATGAGTGTCTAAACAAAGCATTTTTGTCATTTTTATGTAGGATTGCATAAACATGTTCATAAATACATTTACAAAGCTGTCTCTCTGTTTTCCCTGCATAAAAAAGTTTACATGAATCACATACAGCCAAGTAAATTAAACCTTTTGTTGTGCAATTGCCTGGTTTAAAAACCACCGGGTGAGCCCTATTTGGTAAACAGATTATTTTTTCATCCAAAATATATTTGCAGTATGAGCAACAACCACATTTATTAGTTCCTTTCTCAAATGGATTATGTAAAATGATGTTATGCTCAAACAAATATTTCAGATTCTTACCCATTTTATTCACAAATTTTGGTTCTTCCCCAAAGGTTTTAAATAAATCAGGGTTACTCCTAAAAATAGTCCAGTATTTTAGCATTATACCTTTAACTTCTTTGGAACCTTCACCAAATGGAAGCACCATACTGCTTGTAAACTGCTGATTCAAGGTGTCTGAAGCGGAGCCTGCTGAATTGACACCCACACTCAAAATGGGTTTAAATTTCATATTCCAAGCTAGTACCACCTCTTTTCTCACTTTACTAATAAAATATCCGGGGTACCCTCTCTCCAGAAATAATTCTGTAATAAATAGACCCTCCTTCCTCAGTAAGTCCCAGTTAGAATACATTCTCGTAGCCCTCACTAGCTGGCCTTTGAAAATATTTTTTTAGTTTAGAAGGGATGTTGACTATTATAGTTCCAATAAGAATTAGAAAATGTCTCTTTTCTAAAAATAGTGGAGCAAAATTTCTTTTCTACCATGTCCTTGCTCAACCTTACATCTAAGAAGTAGATACTAATATTTGAATTTTTACTAGTGAACGTAAGGAATGAATGTAACTTGTCTAAATGGGTAGCCAAATCTGTGTGGGCTGAAGTAGGTTCTTTCCAAAGAATAAAAATATCATCTAAAAAACAAAGATATAAACTCCATATTTTATTAAATTCTAATGGAAAGACATACTTATGTTCCCAAGCATACATAACCATATTTGCGTAAATGGGGGTGCAACTGGCCCCCATTGCTACACCCTGTATCTTCTTAAAGTAGCTACTCTCAAACATAAAATAATTGTTATTCAAAATCATTTCCATAACACTTACAGCAAAATTCATCATAGTACTATTTAAATCTGTTAGGTCAGGCTTAGCCTCCAAAAATAATTCAAGTCTCTCTTTGTGAGGGATGCTAGTAAAAAGGTCAACTACATCCATTGTTGTAAAGGAAACTTCTGGGGAAAATAATTCTTCCTTTAATCTAAACAGGTAGTCCCAAGAGTCTTTCAGTATATAATTAATCTTAACAACAATTATTTTGAACAGTCTATCTATAAACTCACCTAATTGATAGGTAGAACTACCTTTAGATGTGATAATCACTCTTTAGGGTGGATTGATTATGTCCTTATGGACCTTCGGTATTCCAAACACTTGTGGGATGGTGGGATGCTCAGTTTTAAGAAACTCATGCAGTTCTTTTGAAATGATGCCCTGGAAAAGAGAGTCCTCCAAAAAAGTTGGACCTTCATATGGGCAGTCATAACTTCATTATATGAAGCTTCCATATACCTGGTGGTATCATAAAAACTGTCCGTCATTTTTGCACTGTACTCAATATTCTCCACTAACACCATCCCTCCCCCTTTATCGGGTTTCATTACCCTAATAGAGACATCACATCTAATTTGTTTTGACAGTGCCATCTCCTGTCTATTCAACTTGAAATGTTTTTTCTTATGTGAGCTTAAGAATGAGTGAGTATCCCTTAAACACAAGTTTTCATAAGTAGCAACAATGGGAGCAGTAGGAGGGCTGAATGTACTTTTAAGTTTGAAAACTTCACTATTGTTATTTGTCTGTCTCAAAAGCTCCTCGATTATTATAAAACAAGGATTGCAACCCCAGTTTCCTCGAAAGCAACTTAATCTCAGTCATTGTTTCTGGTAAACTAATGACGGAACTAGGTATAAATTTAAGGCTTTTATTAAAAAGAGAAAAATGCTCCTGATTAATTTCTAAATGGGTATAATTGAAAATATTGAAGCCTTGCAAACTCAATATTGTCCCATCATTCAACACTTTGATATTTCCTTGGGAATTGTTATTAACAACCACCCTTTTCTTAACTAAGCATTCAATGTCTGAAATCAATTCCTGTACCTCCCCATTGCTGTCCCCTAGGGTGGTTCCAAGTAAACTGAGGTGTTGGGGTGAAATGAAAAGAATTAAAGTTGTTTGCATTGTCATTTCTTTGTCTGTTGCAGTTCCCTATCATTTCTGATCTACTAAGGGGTTCCTGCTCAGAAAATTCCTGTTCATTACAATGTGCTATATCAACTACATCACTATTCTCTGTCTCTACTACTTTTCTTCCACATATTCTGTCCTGTTATTGTCTGCTAAACCAGAAAACTGGTTATAAACTTTAGGCATAGGATAGGCTGTGCCTTTCTTATATTCATCTTTATCTCTATTAAGTTTTTTTTTCTTGTCCTATCCATGTTAACAGCCACTTGTCAGTCAATACGTTTGAACATGTTATCATATTTGTCAATATTTAAATCAAACAGTAAATCTTCAGTAATTTTGTTGTTCAGAACAGTAACTTCATCAAAAATTTCATTAATACATGTGTTATTTAAACCAACAATAAAATGCACATGTTCCAAACCGAACCGGTCAAACATTACAACTAATTCCTTTTTATCATTTTTTTTTTTTATCATTTTCTTTTAAACTAATGCCTGTAGGAAATTTATAAAGGTATAAGCCTTTAGGCACTTGCTTATGCTTCAGGCATTAATTTAAACAGGAATTGTCACACTGTAAATTTCTCACCTTAGTGAGCTTCTGTTCTAAGTCAGAAAGTTTTTTATTTAATGTCCTCGGCCATTGTTCCGTTGGTTTATTTTCTGTTTCGGCCCCAAACAACTTGAAATCCTTTTTAATCCATTCATGAAAGTTAGTTTTTGGGCTTAGATGCTCCACAGCCCCTTTTCTACTCACACTAGTAGCATTCATGTTACTGGAAGTAGGAAATAAAAAGTCCCCTTGATTATGTGTAGTTGTCATCAAACGGTCATCACTAGCAGACGCAGAGGATGATGGATCTTGTAGTCTCTGCATCATACAAGCCAAATTCTTGTTTTGCTGATTTAAAATGGCCAAAAGTTGTGTTAGGCTCACTTCTGAGTGCGATTTATTCACTCTAAATACTTCCATAGCATCCACTCCATTAAAACGATCACCTTGCCCATGACAGCCCGGCTTTTGCATTGTAAAATCAAAAACAAACCTGCTGCGGCAAGTATTAGCTGATATATACCAAAGAAAAAAGGCTTCAGGACACCAATTCTACCAAAAACATTCACAAATGCAGTCACAAAGATAGAATATATCACCCTTGCATCACGAACATCAGAAAATACAACAGGATAAGCAGTGTCCACAAAACCAAGGTTCTTCAAGAAATAAATCCAAATCAGCCAGTCTACACCACAGAAAATTAATTTTTTTAACACTTTTTTTCTTGGTTAATACCAAGACCTTATCAGAATAAAAAAACACACCAAGCAAGAGCTTAAATATAATTGATCAATTAACCACTTAATCAATTGAATAATTAAAACAAAGTTTGTTCTTTTAAAAAGACAGACCTCATTTTATATGATAAATTCATCTGGTCAAAGCCCTATACTTTAAAACTGAGGCTATAGACAAGGTTTCACTAAGACCAGGTTCAAGTAATAAACAAAATAAAAATTGCCATTTTAGTTCGCATAATTCAGTATCCAATTCCCACCAGCCCCCTCTTGAAGATCTATATACAACTTCTAAAATACCAAATCTGAACTTTTTAAAATCTACACATTCGAATGATTGTCTAAACAAAGCATTTTATTTAAGCTCTTGCTTGGTGTGTTTTTTTTATTCTGATGAAGTCTTGGTGTTAACCAAGATGAAAGCGCTAAATAAATTCATTTTCTGTGGTATAGACTGACTGATTTAGATTTATTTCTTGAAGAGCCTTGGTTTTGGGGACACTGCTTATCCTGTTGAAACTTATATGCAAACTAACTACTGCAATCATGCATGTTCACTCTGTGGCTACACTCTCAAAATGGCACTGGGAATAGCACATGCACGGTATTTATTTGTGCATGCTTAGTCCTTCATATGCTTCTTAAAGATACAGCACATACACTCTGATCTACATAGGTTATAACTGACTGACAGAGTTTGAAGATTTAGGGTACTTTCCACATACCTAAACTATTGTAAGGTTGAACAGCAGTGCAGAAAGCAGTGGTTTGGGTGCTAAGCTGAAGAGTGATCCTCTTGCATGTTTCGAGGCTCATTGGTTGGCTTACAGTTTTCCACTAAAAGGCAGATAAGTTCCGTACAGGAAAAAATTTTCACATTTTATTTTTATTATAAAAATAAGTTTGTTCTGTGAAATAATTTAATTAAGACTAGGGAAAGGTGTTTTTATTAAGAGTTACATTACCTTAATGATTCAGCTGATACCTCTTTCAGATCAATGCTACTGGACTTGTTATGAGAAGGTTTGCTTACTTGCATACTCAAAACCTACCCAAGGATGTTAAAGCTGAAACTGTGAATTCACCTTTAGATATAAAGGTGTTTGTGCCATCTGCTGCACAGCTCCTAAAAAGTGTAATGAGAGAGAGAGAAGCTGATTCAGAGAGTTTCTCAGATTTTTCAGCCTTCTTTCTCCAAATTTGTCAAGGGTGTAACTGTTACTTCTGCACCAGTTTAAATAAAAAGAATAAGCAGAAACAGCAAATTATTGTCAAAAAGACATTTAAAAAACAACAGCAAAGGGGCACCAAAAAGAAAAGAGCAGCTCCCCAGAAACAAGAACAGCCCAAAATGTCTAAATGATTGTCTACAGCTTGTTTGAACCAAGCTAATCTGAGGTAAGCTACCAACCACAACTTTGAGTTGAGATCTCAGTTGTCTAGAGGCTTCTGAGCTTCCCAAAAAACATAAGTTGCCTGTTTTTTTTTTTTTTTGCATGATTAAACTATTTACTCCACTCTTTATTGTGTTCTTATTTAATACTGTATTTTAATACTGTAAACTAAACTGCATTGTTTGTACTGCATTACCGTGCCTGTTAAAACATATTTTGTTGCTGCTTTCACTTTTTGCAAAGCTTTTTTGCTCTTTTCATTGATTGTAAGGTAATTGTTGCTACTTTTCACTGTTTGCTAAGCATCTGTTCTATTTGTTCTGTTTTCCCACCAAGCAGTGCTTTAAATAACTGATTTGCTTTCTGTTTAAAACATTCTTTAGTGTCTCCTTGCTGTTTTTCTGCTGCTTAAAGCCTTTTTTAGTGTCTTACCTCTGTTTTTCTGTTGTGTTAATCATTTTTAGTGTTTATTGTCTAAATTAGTGTAGCTAACAGTTGTAGCATAGTCCAGATGCTGGTTTGCTGCATCTGAGTCAGTTTGTAGTAGCTGTTGTACTCTAAGCACATTTTCTAAGCCATCTTTGATTAGAAGGGGCCATTCTGCACCCTTGTGAGACAAGTGTGCTGATTGGAACCTGTCTGGTAAAGGGTGAGTCTGTGGCTTGGAGTAGGCACCCTCATTAGTTCTTTTGAACTTTTAAAAGTTTTTTTTTTAAGTTAGCCAGGCAGATAATTTCGACAGCTTTTCCCTTACAGGGAAAACAGACGTTGAGCTAGTCGTGGTGTGGTAGACAGGCTTGGGAGGAATACAGACAAGGTCGTGATGATCAGCTGCAGTTTTCATTTTCCATTTACGTTGTGCCAGCATCCATCATGTGGCCTTCATTAGTTGCAGTTTGTCTCCTCCTGGGTTTTTCCAACTCTCGAAGCTTGCCATCTTCCTCCACCTGGTCACAGGATATAATCAACCACATTAACAAATTAAATAGTACATGGAAGGCTGGACTAAACTTTTACAATGTGGATCAGAGTTATTTGAAGCGTTTGTGTGGTACAATTCTGCATGGTCCAAAATTGTCTTTAAAGACTTCCTATTCTGGAAAAGTGAAGCTCCCTGATAACTTTGATTCACGAACTCAGTGGCGCAATTGTCCAACAATCCAAGAGATCTGGGATCAGGGATCTTGTGGCTCATGTTGGGCATTCAGTGCTTTAGAGTCCATATCTGACTGTGTCTGCATCCACTCTGGGGGAAAGCAAAATGTGGAGGTATCTGCTGAAGATCTGCTTTTATGCTGCAGCTTTGAGTGTGGAATGGGATGCAATGGTGGCTATCCACCAGGTGCATGGCAGTACTGGACTGAAAGTGGCTTGGTGTCGCGGGGCTGTATGGTTCTGGCATAGGTTGCAGGCCATATACTATTCCTCCCTGTGAACATCACATGAATGGCTTACAGCCACCATGTTCTGGAAAAGGAGGTGACACGCCACCCTGTGTGAAAAAGTGAGATGTTGGTTATACTACTTCATATGAAAAGGACAAGATTTCGGTGGATCTGCCTATAGTGTCCCTTCTTCTCCTGAAACATAATGGAAGAAATTTATAAGAATGGACCTGTGGAGGGGGCCTTCACTTTGTATGAGGACTTCCTGCTGTATAAATCAGGTGCGTACCAGCATCACACTGGAGAAGCAGTCGGGGGTCATGCTATTAAGATCTTGGGCTGGAGCATTGAAAACAACACTCCTTACTGGCTGGCTGCTAACTCATGGAATACAGACTGGGGTCATAATGGCTACTTCAAAATCCTCCGTGGGAAGGGTCATTGTGGTACTGAGTCTGAGATTTGGGCTGGAATTCCAAAAAATGCAACAGAGCTTTCTAACAGCATCCTCTTTTGAAAAGTACAAGAAGTGTTTTGCAGCAATACAGTCAGAGAGAAAATATTACTGAAAATCACTGCTTTTATTTTAAATTTAAGGACGTACTTTTTAACTGTTATAATGAAAGCCAGTTCCAAATCATGCTTGCCTAAGTGCAATTAGGTCTTACATTTGTAATTGTATTAGTTTTATCTTTGTATTTACATGAGACTGCTTATAAGAATGATACATTTTATAACTGACTATAAATTGAGAACCATGTTTTTTTTTTAAATCAGTACATTCTAATTGGGAGACTTTTTTGCTCTAATTCGCATATAAACTGTATTGTGTATTGTAGTCCCAAAGGCGGGGGGGGGGGGGTCTGCAGTGACTGACTTTAGTCCTGCTTATGAGAAGTGCCCACTGTCCTACTAGCAGTCTTGCTGATATAGGAACACTACAGATTCAGACATTCATAGGACATGGCATCATTTAGTTCAGGAAATGTTTAACGGGTGGCATGATATGATGCTTGGGTAATCCTATGGGCTTGGCTTGTAAAGGCTCCAGTGCCATTAGCCTAGTACAAACCTATGAACCTAGGAACCTTAGATACAGCTGTAGTACATTAGTGCAGTCCTCATCTTTAGTACATTTCCTGTCTGAAAAGTATGGCTAGAGAGCTGGGACCTATTAAACCACTGGCCAAAAACCCCGTCAGTAACATCCATCTACAGACCACCTCATAGATCAGTTCTGAAAGCACCCCCATTGTAATAACAGTTCTTCAAACCTAGCATTATGAACAGCTGGACTACCTCTGTTTCTCCTGCCATCCTTGTTGACTTAGGTCTACTGAGGCAGTGTAGCAACTACCGCATTTATTTATTTTTATTAATTTCCATTTGGTTTATTGGGAAAGTCCACTGGGCCAGAGAGAACCCGTTTTCAGTGGAGATCTGGGGAGAAAAGCTCCGCAATGCATTTATACAAAAATATAAGAGTAGTATAAACTGTACAGACGAGAGAATAAGTAAAGATTTGTACAAAATACATAGTAAAAAACAAAAATGGTATCATTTGTACAGTCAAAGTATTAAGTGAGGATTGAAACTGACTAATTAGTCTTTGGTCTCTTTTGTAGATTAGAGTTATATGACCATGAAAAACAGGATAGTTAAGAAGTGGTACAGCATGTACACTGACAACCCTCTACTAATAACTCACTCTAGTACAGAGTGCGTGAGATGTATCTACATCAAGAAGGTTGAATCTCTGCACTCTAGCACTCAAAACAGTAACTCTATAGAGGTTGTCAACTCACCCACCACTACTCATGCACATTGTACTCATACTCATAGTATGCATCCAACACATAAATCAACATAAGTGGAGGTTCTTTCAAAAAAATTACCAAAACACCAGAGACCTCCAAGACACATGACTGCTACAACTAACACAGTTCCCATAGCACCCAAGACACATAGCAACACCAGTGTCTCATCTACCAAGCCCTTAAGGCGTAACACTCATAAACCACATTTTCTTGCTATTTGAGACTCCATAATGAGACATATGAATTTCCCACTCACCAGGTTAGATAAGGAGAAAGTCACAGTCAGCTGCCTGTCCCATGCCAGAATTTGTCAGATCACACATGCACTCTGGTCTCTTGGCAACAACTACCATTATGACTCTGTCATAGCTCATGTTGGAGAGAATGACCTGAGATATAGCTCATTGGACTATATAAGGATAGACATGATTGAGCTCTCTCAGTATGTGCCCCAGGCAGGTATGTCCCTAGCCTTGAGCAGCATATTACCATCACCTAGAATGATGTCACAGGATAAACAAAAAATGATAAATTTCAATAATTGGCTTAGTTTTTGGTGTCATTCCAAATGGATTCAGTTTCTGTCAACCTGGCATGACATGGTCAACAAACCTTGCTGCTTTGCCAGATATGGTTTGCACCTGGCACCACTAGGCTTTTGGCTGCTGGCAAAGGATCTTGGCATCGTCATAGTGCCTTTTTTTAGGTAAGGTCTCAAAAATAAAACTGCGGATGTGAAATTTGCCATTCATAACAAAATAAGGATTATGCTGCTAAATGCTAAGAGCTTAAACCAAAAACTGAATATACTGGAAGTACTCCTATCACTGGAGAATGTAGATGTCTATGCAGTCACAGAAACCCTGTTCAATGCCTCAGAGAGTAGCTCAGTCTAGTACACCTTCAGACTGCAAAACAAACATTTGAGAACCAAAGGAGGCAGTGTTTTTGTCTATATTATAGATAAATTCACCTTCCGACTAGTTATACAGAACAACTCCATCGAGTTACTCCAAGTTCATATTACTGTGGGTAAGACCCCCATTCAAGTCATAGCTAGTTATAGATCCCCCCCATGGCTCATGATGCGCATGAGACTTACTTGACCAAACCAGAGTCAATCCAAATATTGCCAAACACTCTGTTCATAGGGGATTTCAATTATCCCACCATCAACTGGGAAACCTACTCTAACCCTAACTTACTAGCATAAAAGTCCCTTGACTTTGTTAACTCAAATGCCCTGGAACAAATTGTTCAAACCTCACCAAGAGTAACAAACATAATAGATCCAGACCTCACTAACATGACAAACAGATGTACCACCATGATTGTCCGACCCTCATTAGTTAAATCTGACCACAGATCAGTTGCCTTCGAACTGGCACTAACTCCAAAACTCACATAGGGTGAAGTCAGACTAAAATATTTCACCAAGGCAAACTATAGCCTTCTAGGGGACAGTATAAATGCTTTCCAGAGCCCAACCCTAGCTGGAAGTGGTAACTGCAAGTGTACAGACTCGGCCATTCCAGAGAGAGAATCAAAGCCAGAGCCCCAAGTAAAAACAAGTCACCCTGGTAGACTCTCCAGTATCAACAGACTTTACAACAAATGCAAAAAGTTGCTGTCTAGGAAAAATTAAGGTGAGGTCCTAACAATGGAAAAGCACCCACCTCAGTCTCAACAGGCAAATAAGATAAAATGTCAAATTTTCTAAGTGTAACTTTGAGAAAAACTTAGCAGTCGCAGACAAGGATGATCATAAGGCCTTTTACAGCTGCATATGCAGCCTAAAAGGTAGGACCCAACCATGTCCAGAACTAGTGACTAACGGTATCACACACACTGATCCTGTAGAGATAACAAACCTGCTGGCAGACAGACTTGGTGAAATTTCACTCCCTTATCCCCTCCAGACATATCCCAAACCTTGCCCCAACTCCGCACCACCCTGCATATCTGAAGAGCAAATCATTAAAGCCTTGTCTAAGCCAAAAAACACAGCATCTATGGGGCCAGATGGCATCCCAGGCTGTCTTCTAAACAAACTAAAACATGAACTAGCATCACCATTAAGTACCCTAGTCAATGACAGCCTAAGCACAGGCTACATCCCTGCAGAATGGAGAACAGCAGCAGTTATTCCCCTCCATAAAGGAGTCTTACCAACAGACCTGGGGAATTGGAGACTCATAAACCTGACCAGCCTAATCTGTAAGGCCATGGAACGTATCATCTTGGGCGTCATAAACAGAGACATAGGCAACCTCCAAATTCTGCATCAAACCCAATTTGGCTTCATCATAGGCAGATCCTGTCTGCTAAACCTGGTAGATTTCTCTTTAAATGTGACCAGGGCCTTTGACAAGGGTGAATCTGTGCACACAGCATACCTCGATTTGGCAAAGGCCTTCAACACAATCCCACACTCAGGCATTATCAATAAACTTAGCAAATTGAATGTAAACTCCTTTGTTGTGAGATGGGTTGCCATCTGGCTCACAAACTGGTAACACACTATCAAAGTGGGTGACCCCACATCAACCAGCAGACCCATCACCAGTGGGGTGCCAAAAGGGTCACTGCTGGGTCCCCTACTGTTTGGTATATACTTCTCAGAAGTTCAGGCCAAAACTAAGAGGCTGTGGTTGACCATGTTTGCAGATGACTGGAAACTGGGTGCAATTACTGAATCCCCAAATTATGTCAGTATACTTGGAGGGTCTTATGCAGACCAACAACTGATGTCTTAGTCATGGTCTCAAACTAAATGCAAAGAAATGCATTATAATTCCCTTCAATAAAAACGATGTCCCTTCACACTATCAAATTAACAACAATACCTTATGTACCTAGGAAGTGGTAAAGGATCTGGGATCAAAAGTAGACTGTGACCTTAAATTTGACCACCATGTGTCTACTGTAGTAAGGAAGGCTTTCTACGTAGCACACTTGATTAGCAAAGGGAAAGCCTCTAGAGCCAAGGAGGTTATAACTCCTCTATACTCGTCACTAATCTGGCACATAATTGAGAATAATGGCCCTTTTGGCATGTACCGTACAAAGCACCTGCAGTAATTGGAGTGATCTCAGAGGTTTCTAACAAAGATGATCAAGGGACTCCACCATGTGCCTTACACAGACTGACTATAGTTCCTGTCACTATAGTCTGTGTCTTATAGACTTCTTAGGTGAGACTTATACCTGGCTTACAGAGCAGTCTCTGACCCAAACTAAATTAATTTGCTGCACATCCATAAATCAAACGGGACTAGTGCTACCTGTTCCAGGGACCTAAATATGGCCTGTGACTTGAATAGGATGTGCTGGAGGGACAAATTTGTCTCACAGCAACTGCTGTATCTTTGGAATAGGCTGCTAATTCATATGAAGCAGAGCACCTCTATGACACTGTTCAAAAGGAACCTGGACGAGTGGATTGGGCACTTAAAATTCATATGGGATAGAGCCCAAAACCATCCTGGACATGGGCATGCATTACTATACACAATCCTGGTTACTGATTAGAGTATCTATGGTATTACATTGGGATGAAAAGGCTAGGCTTGAAATGAACTCTGGGTCAATAGCCCAGTAGCCTCCTATGATCCTAAGATCCTGTGATTACTCCCCATTCCCACCAAGGTAAGCCTTTAAGTCTTCTCCAAAGATGGGTCTATTTCTCTTTGGGAACAGATAGTCTCAGACAAATGGGTTTTGAAAGTGATTTGCCATGGATACAGATGTCAGTAGTAATGTGTACGTCCTTTTCAAAGAATTCCTTTTCAACTGGCAGATCAAATTTCTTTTTTCTCTCTGGTCATTTAGCATCTCCTAACTAGATGTTTCTCCTTCTCAAAAATGGAAAATGTTATATATAAGAATGTTTCTGGCACCAAAGAAGGACGTTTCATGGAGATCAGTTTTAGATCTTCCTTTTCTAAACCACTTTATGTAAGTTCCAAAGTTCAGCATGTTATCCCCTCATGACTTGTTACCTGTCATCCCCCCCCTTAAGTTTCTTAGTGACCCTAGATTTGAAAGATGCTTATCATCACATTTCTATGGCATCAGACTTTAAACTTTCGTTAAGGTTTTCTGTGTCTGGAACACACTTTCAGTTCTCTGCACTACTGTTTGGGCTATTCACTGCTCCAAGTGTATTCACTGTCTCTAGTGATCATTTACTGAAGATAGCAATGTATTCACATTTTACTTATCTAGATTTCTTGCTTATCTTTGGACTTTCTTTTTCTATGCATCAGGAATCTCTCACTTGGGCACGGGACATCCTTCTCAGACAAGGGTTTCAGGAGAACATCCAAAAGTCTTGTTTTATCCTTTCCACAAGAGGGTTTCATGGGTTGTCTCCTAGACTCCTCAGTTCAAACATATTTTCTTTTACAGGAAAAAGAAGATCTGTATCTATATCTGTATCTGTATCTGTATCTGTATCTGTATCTGTATCTGTATCTATATCTATATTTATTCCTGACTTTTTTTCCACTCAGAGCAAAGCGTCAACAAAATAATTTTTCAGGATACTATGTTTCATGGCACCCATGATTCTCTTGATTCCTTTAGCCAGATTCTACATGAAAACACTTCAGTAGTGCCTAACTTCAGTAATGTTCCAACATCAACATCCCCTGACTTTCCAAAATCCTTTTTTGGGATTTGGATTTGAATCTAGGTCTCATATTATCATGCAGCAACTGGAAAGACCCCAAAAGTACCTCACCAAGAGGATCAAAGGGCTCAAACAGATGCCATATGCTGCCCGGTTAAAGAAACTCCAGCTCTACTCAGTGGCATACCGCCTGTTCAGGGGCGATCTGTGCCTGACGTATAAAGCCATGTCCAACCCGGAATTAATGGACATGCTGCACCTCAGAAAATCCAAATCCCATCGAGCTACGCGCTCAAGAGACTTGAACCTCAGCACTGAAATAAATAGGACATTCTGGAGGGACAGATTCATAACCCAGAGGCTCCCTTCACTCTGGAATAAAATCCCAGTCCAGGTTAGGCAGAGTCCCTCATTGACTCTCTTCAAGAGTAATCTTGATGAGTGGATGGGAGATCATAGGTTTAACCCAGGTATCACTTTTGTGTCACTGTTAGACAGAGGCACAGTATACTAACCTCGAAAAAGGGCATAGCAAAATTAATTTAAAATGGGTGGCGAAAGCCAAACACATTCTGGCTAGGCTTATAAATGCCCTAGGGCAGATAGCCTAGTATGACCCTATGAACCTATGAACCTATATTTTTCCTTCCTTGCACCTCCAACATAATGTCTGTAACTATAGGCTCCTCAAACATTGCTTGGGGAGGGGTGTCTATGGGAGTAAAAGTGCAGGGTTTATATACCAAAAAGGACAGAACAAAACACATAACCATAAAAGAGATGTTGCCAGTAATAAATGATGTCAGCTCACTCACACATCTATGATCCCCAGGACCATTAAAAATGGTTACAGACAACACCACAGTACTGTGGTACATAAACAAATAGGAGTGAACCATATATTACACTTTATACAGACCAGCCATGGTAGCCTGGGATATAATTTTTAAGCAAAAATGCTCTCTTCAGGCACCTTACATCCCATCACTGTAAAACCTGGTGTCAGACAAGCTGAACAGGACCAGGACAGAGACATTCACAAATGGAAACTGAATATGTGGTCTCCCAAAAATGCATCCAGCTGTTGGAGATAACTCAGACACATCTATTTACCTCCATTCACAACAATCACCTGGCACAATTCTGCTCCAGGACTACATGAAAGAAGTCCTAGAAAACAAATTCATTTTCATTCTCATTTCTTTGGATAGGAATGTTCCTGTATGCTGTTCCACCCTTTCCTGATATACAGGGCAATTCTGAAGATTCAGAAGGACTCTCTATAGATCACCTTGGGGACTTCCTTCTAGCCCAAGCAGTAATGATTCTCTCTTCCTTTGGTAATGGCTGAGGACAATTAACACACATTTCCCCACAGGCTGAACCTATTCACACAAGATAGGGGATGTCTGATACACCCCAACTTAAAACAACTTCAACTAACTGCCTGGATGATATCATTTAGACACCAATAGTCTGAGGATGTGTAGCAGGTATTAAAAGAGGTAAAGAAACTGGCTGCTAGGAAACCATTTATTAGCAAATGGAAAATATTTTCTAGTCGGTGGCAAGACAAGAACCAGGACACTTGTAAGGCAAGTATTTCTCTGGTTCTGCAATATTTGTTGAGTTATTATACTCTGGCCTTTTTTACTCATCTATCAAGGTATACTTTCATCATATCTTCCATGGGTCCATCCCTTTTAATACATTCTCATGTTAAAATATATTTGAAAGGGGTGTTACACACCAGACCTCTGAGAAAACATGTTTCGCCTTCTTGGAATCTTAGCTTTATTTTAGAAAAATGAACTCTTACATGTTTCGCCTTCTTGGAATCTTAAGTTTGTTTTGGAAAAATGAACTCTTGCTCCATTTGTTTGAACTAGATCATCAGGTTGATTTGAGGTTCTTAACATGGGAAACAGTTCTGCTGATTGCTCTGACTTGTGCGAGAAGAATGTCTGAGTTGCAAGCTCTTATGGTAGGTCCACCTTAAATCATTTTTACCAAAATAGGGTTTACATAAAAACTAATTATCCCTAAAGTGGCATCTAAGTTTATTCTGAGCTAAGCTATCCATCTCACCTTCTTTCCAGAACCTAAAAATTAAAACAAAAGGGTTCTCTATATTGTAGGTGTCCCAGATAACTCAGATATTAATTTGACAGAGCTAAAACTTTCAGAAACTCTGATTAGTTATTCATTTATTGTAAAGTTAAAAAGGGCAAAGCAGATATCTCCAAATGGTTGTCTCGTGCTATTTTGTTTTGTTATACTCACCACAATAAGGCAATTCCAGGCAGGGAGATGGCTCACTTTATCAGGGTCTTGGTAAATCTGTGGATTACTGGAAAGGGGTAAATTGTAGAATAATTCTAGAAGCAGCAACTTGTTCCTCTGTTCATACCTTTACCAAGTATTACAAACTAGTCCTTCTCCAGGTCTAGTAAAGAGCTTCTGCACCCTACTTCTTCCTCTTCCCAGTCAGTATAAGCTATTGCAATCTACCCATATAGCTGATGCAGCAGTGATCAAATGAGGAGCATAATGCAGATGTGTAAGTAAACTGAGTAATTGACCATAATAATAAAGGTTTGAATGATCAGTGCTGCAGTCACCACTCCCTACATCCATCTTCCTTATTTTTCTATGTTTTTGTTGCCAGGGTGAGGACTTTCATTTTTATTTTCCTAGTACTGACCTTTTTCAGGCTTTAGCCTCAACACTCAGTTGGCATGAAAGGCCTGAAGGGCTTGATACCTAAACTGTTGGTTTTCTTGACTGCTGCTCAAGCTGATAATGGCTTGGGTGCATGGATAGAGCCCTTAAGCTTTGAAAGCTGACTGGCTGTTCTGTCTTATGCAGGCTATAACTCATGTAACTAAGACTACTGCAATAGTGATCATTCGAACATCAACTGTTATGATAAATTTACTTACACAGCTGTACTTTCTTAACCTATATCAAATACTGCCATTATCTAAATGCCTCCTGCTTTCACTATGTACCTATTGCAAGCAAAGAGATACAATAAAATTGGAATAGTAAATGTAAATATATAAATATTAGTATGTTTGCTCACTATATATATGTGTATATATATATATATATATATATATATATATATATATATACACACACACACACATATATATATATATATATATATATATATATATATATATATATATATATATATACATATATATATATATATATATATATATATATATATATATATATATATATATATATGTATATATATATATATATATATATATACACATTTACTTGGTTCTTGTGCTATTCAAATGTGGACATATGGAAAAATGCTAATTCATATTTCTTATTCTTTGTCTTCTGACTCTTCCATTAAGAAATTGTATAGTCATTGCTGTTCTGCATTTTACACTGTTACATTATCTAAAACCGTGCATAGCAACAATATTTTTCTTGCTGCGTAACTTTTCTTCTTGGGATGCTACTGAAAAGAAGCCTTTTTGTCTTGACCCATTCAGCCTACCCCAGTTAACAAACATCACAATGCACACCTTTGGTTACACAGTAAGTAATCTTCATTGGCAGCATAAATAATGTCAGGATACACCAGCATTTGAATTAAAACAGCAAGTTTAATTACAAACTATATGGCAGCAGAGCAAGAAGCATGTTAGCATCTTCATCCAATATGCATTATGGGACAATGGCTTATTAAAGTTATAGTGCTATTTTATATATTGGCAGAAATACAAGTATGTGGCCACATTCATTTCCTATAACCACATTTTCCCCTCCAAGGTGAATGAGAACGCTGTCTCTGAAGCTATGGATTATGATTATAGTGTACTACCATTGCAATAATACTGATTGTCATAGTGCTCTAAACTGTTTTACATACGCTAGACAAGCAGTTATTCCCAAAATAACAGAAACTGAAATAGATTTTAATTTTGTAATAATGTAATACCACACGTTGTACAATGAAAAAGATAAGTATGATTAGAATTTTGTGCAGTCTGTTCGCCGAACAATCTGCGTAGAATCAGGTACAGTAACACTCAGATCAACAGTACAGTAGTACAAAGGAGACCTCTGAGACAAAAACCTCAGAGGCAAATACACACGTGATCTCCACAGCCCTCCACACCACATACCAAGCATAGTTAACACACCTGTGTCTCATAACCACTAAGGCTTAACCATAAACCCAACATATTACTCATAGGTGACTCCATTGTGAGACACACACATGTGCCTCTCACCAGACTGGATAAGGAAAAAGTCATGGTTAGTTGTCTGTCAGGGGCCAGAATCCACCATATCACACACGCACTCAAGTCTCTCAACAACAGGCACTGTTATGACTCTGTCATAGTCCATGTTGGTGTGAATGACTCAAGATGTACCTCCCTGGACTATATGAAGAGAGACATGATTGAACTCGCTGAATATGTGTCCCAGGCAGGTATGTCCCTAGCCTTAAGCAGCATTCTACCATCACCCGGAATGATGCCTAAATACAAACAGAAAATGATTGAATTTATTAACTGGCTTAATTTCTGGTGTCATTTCAGGGGGATCCAGTACCAGGTTTCCTGGGAAGATATGATCAACAGACCACAATGCTTTGCTAGAGATGGCCTGCATCTGTCTCATCTGGGCTTCAGGATTCTGGCAAAGGCTCTGTTCTCCCATATAGTGGCTTTTTTTAGGAAAAGTGATGAGGTTAAAACTACCAACATAAACATTTCAACAAAACACAAATTAAAAGTCATGCTGCTAAATGCTAGAGTCTAAACATGAAACTGCACTCATTACAAGTATTCCTAACCCTGGAAAATGCTGACATCTGTATGGCTACAGAAACTTGGTTCAAAACTGGGAGAACACCCCAGCCTTACCTGGTTACTCATCCTATCATACATTCAGACCCCAAACTGTGGGTAGTAAAGCCAAAAGGAGGTGGAGTTTCAATATATATTAAAGACATACACACCTCCAGGCTTGTCAAACAGTATGACGCACAGAAGACACTCCATGTGCAGTTAACTATTGACAAGACCCCTATACAAATCATAGCTAGCTACCATCCCCCAAATCTGACCCAAGATGCCCAAACTGCCTATCTAGACCACTTCAAATCCATCAAAATTCAACCCTTTACCCTGATCCTGGGTGACTTTAACTACCCAAACATAGACTGGAAGAACTACTCTTGCAGAGCACAAATGCCCAGAGATTCTGCAATTTTCTCAATGCAAATGATTTGGAAGAGCTAGTCGATACCTCCACAAGAGGTGATGATATCTTGGACTTGGTATTAACCAACATGAGTAACCACTGCAGTATCCCTGCAGTATCATTCTCCCTTGTAAGATCCAACTATAAAACAGTCATGTTTAAAGTCACAATCTCCCCGACCCCCCTCTAGCTAGGGTCCATCAAAAAAACTTCTCCAAAGCTGATTACAGCCTCCTGAGGGATGATATAAACAGCTTCACAGCCCCCTCCCTCTCTCTAGAAACTGGCACCAGTATCCAAAAGTATACCAAATTACTTTACAAACATTTATATAGATGCACGGAATCAGGAATACCTAACAGGACTAAATCATCCTCCGCAAGGAAGAGTAAACCTGTCTGGTGGACATCTGCAATAAATAAACTCTGTAACAAAATACAAAAATTGCTGACCAGGACCAAGAAGGAGCAGGTGCCCAATAGGAAGCAATCTCTCCTTAGCCTAAACAAGCAAATAAGAGCACTGGTGAAATCCTCCAAAGCAAACTTCAAGTCCAAATTGACCACATCTACTAGACACAATCATAAGGCCTTCTTCACATATGTCCATAATCTCAAAGGTAGCACCCAGATCTGTTCAGAACTGATGGTCAAGGACATCACATTTACAAATGCCATAGATATAGCAAACTTACTGGCTGACAGATTCAGCAAAAATCTCACCCCTTTGTACCCCCCCCATCAGTAAATCAGGACATTTCCAGTACCTGACCCCTTCTCCTTATATCTAGGGAACAGGTCATCACTGCTCTCTCAAAGACAAAAAATACAGCCTTCATGGGACTTGATAATAGCCCAGGCTGCATCCACCATGAACTCAGGCAGGACTTGCAGCACTATTGGCACCCTATTCAACCAAAGTCTGAGTACCGGTTTTGTCCCAGCTGAGTGGAGGACAGCCACTCTCATCCCTTTACACAAAGGTGAAGCATCCACTGATCCAGGAAATTATAGACCTATCAGCCTAACTAGCCTGATTTGCAAGGCCATGGAATGGATTATCATGGACCTTATTAACAAGAACATTGGCAACCTCCAAACACTCAATCCCACACAGTTTGGCTTCATCAAGAGGAGGTCATGTCTGTTAAATTTGGTTGACTTTTTTGAGACAGTCACCAAAGCCATGGATGAGGGGAAGACAGTGCACACCACCTACCTTGACTTGGCCAAAGCCTTCAGCACTGTTCCCCACTCAAGCATAATAGACATACTCTCTCAACTAGGCCTCAATCCTTATGTTACCAGATGGGTAGCCAACTGGCTCACTGATAGAACCCACCTAGTCAAAATGGGGGAAGCCACCTCAAACAGTAGACCTGTATCGAGTGGCATACCCCAGGGATTGGTCTTGGGGCCTCTGTTATTTGGGCTATACTTTTCTGAGGTACAGGCCAAAACCAGTGAGCTATGGCTGACCAAGTTTGCAGATAACTGCAAGTTGGGAGCTGTCATCAATTCCCCTAGTGACATGGACATCCTCCAAGAGGGTCTCACCCAAACAAATGACTGGTGCCAGAAACATGGCCTCAAGCTGAAAACAAAAAAATGCATCATCATCCCCTTTCAGAAGTAAGATGTCTCCACAAATTATCACATTAATAGCAATGTTCTAAGCAAGCAGTCAGTCGTGAGGGATTTGGGCACCCAGATTGATAGCAGCCTGACTTTTGACCACCATGTTGCTTGCATTGTACAGAAACCTTTCTACAAGACCCATCTCATAAGTAAGGGTATCTTATCCTGGGACAAGGAAGTCATAGCATCCCTGTATTCTTCCCTTATAAGGCCCATTATTGAGAACAACACTCCATTCAGCATGTACCTCGCAAAGCATATGCACAAGCAGGAGAGACCACAGTGGTTCCTCACCAGGAGAATCCAGGGCCTCAAAAATCTACCATACTGAGATAGGCTAAAAGCCCTATGCCTCTACTGTTTCATACAGACTCCTCAGAGGTGACCTCTGTCTGGCATACAATGCGATCTTAGACCCTGCCTTGATGGGACTGCTACATATCCGCAAGTCAAGCTCCACTCGAGTAACCTGCACATGTGACCTCCTGGTCTGTGATATCAATAGGACTTGCTGGTGGGACAGATTTGTGTCCCAGAGACTCTCCCATCTGTGGAATAGACTCCCTCTCCATGTCAAGCAGAGTACCTCTTTACCCCTTTTTAAGTGCAATTTGGATAACTGGATGGGAAATAGAAAATACATCCCTGGGATTCCACCCATGTCCCTGCTGGACAGGGGAATCAGGTGCTGATTTGTCTATGCATGGGCTAAACTCTTGGCTAGGCTTATAAGGGCCTCAGGCCAATAGCCCAGTAACGTCCTATGATCCTATGATTTCAGCCCCTTGTAAATTATAGTACTTAAAAAAAGAGTGGCCCTATGAGGCACTGAAGGCTAATAGCAGTGGCGCAATGGGGGACTGCTAATAGAAAGAATCAGCAAATTTTATTCTCAGCAGACTATATTTGTGTGTATTGTTGAGTGAATGCATAATGAGAAAAGAAAGGCCATGTTAAATTTGTTTTTAACATATTTTTAACAATGCCTTTCTGAGCAGTGGGTGAAAGGAGATATCTGACCTTGCAACATAGCTTTAAGTGAGCAAGGACTTTGCTGGTTACAACATTTTTGTGTGTGGCAAAAGAAAGCACTGGGTGAATATTAGACCTAGGTACTTTTGATTTAGTGATATTAGGTATTCTGCAGGGGACAGCCTGTGCTATTAGACTGCAGGACTGCAGTCCTCCCAGCTGTAAAAAAGAAAGAAAGGAAAAGAAAAACAAACATGAGTCCAGGAACTTAATGCTCGCGGCATTTCTCAATATCTGGACTGCTGGTGAACCAGTCCGGAGCATGAGCACAGAATCTCGACTGCTGGTGAAGCAGTCCAGATTAGGAAGACAGCATTCAACAGCAGAGATCCCAGAGGTCTATGCAGTTTCAGCTGCATAGACTGGAAGGGGATTGGACTGCAACATCTGCAGGCTGGGTAGCAGCTTGCTCTTGCAGGAAGGGGAAGGACTTTGCTCTTAAGGGCTTTTATTGCAGGAATGGATGAACTTTGTAGCAATGGAAGGACACTGGGCTTTTGAAGGGACAGACTTTGAAGCTGGGCTTTTAGTGCAACAAATTGACGGACTTGGGCTTTTAGTGCAACAAATTGACGGACTTGGGCTTTTAGTGCAGGAATGCAATGAATTGACTGACTTTGCAGAAATGGAATGGAGCTGGGCTAGCATTTTGCAATGGAAGGCACTCTACTCAGGTTGTGTGTGTGTGTGTGGGGGAGGCTAGAGAGAACTCAAGAAATATACCTGGTGGCTAGACTCAAACCCTGTACCTTAGGAGCAGGTAGCAAAAGCTTGAATTCCCTACCCACCACCACTTTTTTTTCCCTCATATTTTTGTTCTTGTGAAATTTGTGGTTTTCTGGATTTTGAATTCACTAAATAATGACATGAATTTGAATTTCAGACTTCATATTTTTCAGGAAGTACATGGTAATGCAAAACCTTTTATTCTAGCAATTTTCTAAGATCAATATTTGAAATGTGTTCCTGTTTTGGGGCTGTATTCCCTATTATTGGCTTTGTCCAGTTTTTTTGTGCTAAGAGGTTAAGAACTATGATGAGAACTGAATTCACTGAATATGTTTGGGGGTCTATATTAGAACATCGAATATGTAACAGTTCAAATCCCTAAAGGTCGACCTTTAGTGATCGAACTGTTAAAACATCGAATGTTCAGAAAAAAAAATAAAAATAACAAAAAAAAAAGAACTAAACGGTGTAGGCAGGGGACAAGCCTCCCTGCACCCCCCATACCCCCTGCTACTTAAATATGCCAACTCCAAGACAGCACTACATTGAAGTAAATGGAAATCTCCCCTTACGGAGATTTCCGTTTACTTGTTTGATGTTCTGCAGTTTTGCTATTTTCGTGTTGACAATTTCAGATTTAACATTGTCGGCTTTCGAGAATGTAATAGAGACCCTGTTTGGGAACTGTATTCCTCCATTATTGGCTTTGTCTAGGTGTTTAGTGCTAAGAGGTTGAGAGCTATGATGAGAACTGAATTCACTAAATGATAGCCATTTAAGTTTCACTCTATGTGTCTTTCAAGAAACAGCTGACGGCATAGTGATATGCTGCTCTGAATATGTACACAGGGTCTTGGGGCCAAGACTTGGCAGTGAAATACATGGTGGTAACACAACATTTTATTCTAGCAACTTTCCAAGATTATACAAGTAATGTTTAAAATGTGTCCCTAGTTTTGGGGCTTTTGTCCGCCCCCCCCCCAATAAATTTTGGCTTTTTCCAGATTTCTTGTGCTTTAAAGTTGAAAGATACAGTTGAGTGTCGAGTGGAGTTTACAAGAAGCTGAAAGCTTGAAGAGAAGTTTAGTGCTGCTTATACTAAGTCTGCTGGCATTGTTAATAGCACAGCAGGTAGTGTACTTGCTTTTGAAGCAGAAGGCTGTGGGTTCTACTCCCACAGTATATAGATGCATTGCTGATACTGTACTGTGTTGTACTTTGAAAGAGGGTGGATGCTGCATTCCTGACAATGTCCTCTTTGGCAGAGATGCCTAGTAACGGTGAACCTGTTATCAGTTTGCCATCCATTTCCTATTGCAATATCACTAGCTTATCATTTTTTAATGTAACATAGGCAATTTATTCCTCAAGGGCAACAGGCACTTTATTTGTAGATGAAACAATGAAATATAAAGTTGTTTGCTTAGCAGCAACCACTTCATTAGTTACAGATCTCTTTAATGTGGAATTATTTAGATGACTTTTACTTCTGCAGAGATTGTGCATATTTACTCATACTGGTGGATTGTAGAAGTTTGAGTAGACTTTTATGATGGAAATGTTCAGAACTGGCAAATTTTGTCATTATTGGTGCATACATTTTGTTTCATTGTTTACTGGAAAAATGTTCAAAGCAATACATTTAAAATGCCCTCTAACAACTGTGCTGTATTATACAAGGAACATAATTTAATACAATCAGGAAGGTGTATCAAAGAACACATGTTTGTTGCCTGTGCAAGGGGCCTATGGCTTGAAAACAGCCCAAAGTTAATCTTTGTCTGGCACTGGCCAGATGTATTTTCTTTGAATGTGACTTTCAATGCTGTTTCAATGAGTGTGAGTTTCAAGGGCAGAGAAGTTTTAATGCTAAGTCTATTTTCATTGTGAGACTGCATTGCTTTGTGTAGCAGATTGTCTGTTTGTGCTGTAAAATAAAACTTTTAAATGAAATCCAAATCATCGTAGAAGTAAAGCAGTATGCACATTATAGTGTTTATGGTAAATGGGGTGAAATAGTCAAGTAATGGGACATTGGAATAGCTGCAGGGGTAGGCCCCATTTGACCATGATTTTGTGAGGGGGGAAGGGCGGCAAACTCAGACACCCCCGGCTGAACTATACCTCTTAACTATCCAGATTTTTGCAGAATGAATAGATTTTTGCTTCTTATTTTTAGTTTGTTCCTCTTAAAATTTGTGGTTTTCTGGCAAATCATTTAGGAATGAAGACACTAAATAATGACAGACATTGAGTTTCAGACTTCACACTCTTCAGAAAAATGCATGCTAAAGCAAGACCTGTTGTTTTGTCAATTGTCTAAGTTTATACAAGAGTAATTTACAGTACTGTTGGTATGTTCCCCCATTATATTTGGCCTTGTTCAGATTTCCTGCATTAAAATATTTTGAGGTATGCACAGATGATATCCATACCTCTCAACTGTCCCCAATTCTGGCTCAAAATGTTGCTCTCCCCCTATTAATCCCTCCAAAAAATGGCAAATTTGGAAGAAAATGTGGAGGGTTTACAATTAATAAATAATTAGTAAAAACCAAATGAAAACTCCAGCCAAGCTAGAACTTCCACTGAGTGACCTCTCAAACCTCTTGTATCAGAGAAAGAAGTCATGGGCATTCATAATAGCCATATAGCTAAAACACCTGATGTTCTTAAGGGGCATTTGCATACATTCCATGTGCCTCCAGTACAAGAGATTTGAGAGGTCATTCAGTGGAAATTCTAGCTTGGCTGGAGTTTTCAATTAGTTTTTACTGATTGTTTTTTTTCTGTGTGACATTCTCACTCTTTATTTTAATTTGTTATTTGGGATATTTTGCAGTCACCCTAATGGTAATGAATATCAGCTGGTTATAACAGCCATGTGTTTCTTATGCTCAGTTAAACACTCTGCGTGTCTTGTGCTGATGAGATCATAACAAGACTGAAATATGCATATCCACAGCTTGTGGGGTTTGTCTTTACTGGCGTGAAATTGTCCATTGAAATGACTTAAAAAGAAATAAAAGTCAAAAATGCCCAAAAACACTATAAGTCCCAACACTGAATAAGAATAACTTGAGAGCAAGAAAAATGCTGGGACAACGCTCCAAAACAGAACATAAAATGATGAAAATAGGCCTTTATTCACAAACACAAGCACTTTCACATAGCTTCTTCAGGTGTATATTAATCAACTAAAGAACACACCTTTATATATACAAAACAAGTCACATGTTCACATATCAATTATATTAAAGGTGCAAAGCTATCCTAAAAATACATATTTAAATAAATACATTCTTATTAAAATACATTCATGTTGAAAAAATAATAAATATAAAATATTTATTTATATCTACTTCATAATATATATAAAAATCAAAATGAATATATAAAAATGTATGTATAAAATCATCTTCTCAGACCTCTGGTGTAAAGTATGGGTTTCATAGGTATACATTCATTGAGACCATGTCCTATGTTAGATCTCAGCATCACTATCCATCTAGCTTCTATTTCTTCAGTCCTAAGTCTGATATCCCCCCTCTATCACTCTCAAAGGACTTGGATAGCACCTTAAATTGAAATTTATGAAATTCACCCATGCTTTTAACATGCTTAGCCAATGCATTAATCTTGGATCCTTTCTTGATATGATAGGCATGTTCCCTCATTCTCTCTCTTAGAGTGCGATCTGTTTTGCCCACATAGAAATTTTGACAAATGATACAGTGGGCAAGTAAACAACATGTGAACTCACACATGCAGCATTGACTCTAATATCATAGAGCTTACCTGTATCTGGATGCTTAAATGACAAGGATGTATCTATAAAGCTACATTGTCCACATTTACCACAGGGTTTAGTACCGGGCATCAATTATTCTCCTGCAACTTCTTTAACTCCACAAAGTCTTCTCTGTAAATTCTTTTTATTCCTATATGTAAACTGGGGCTTCAAACCTACTAGGTTAGATATATTAGGTTCAGTCATTAAAACCTCCCAGTGCTTATTAATAATGTCAGTATACATACCGACATCTCTTGTATATGGAATACATACTTTTAGCCTATTATCTTTCAAAAAAGTTTGTTTAGAAGTAGGTCTTGAAAAATAAGGTTTAGCTCTAGTGTGTCTGTCTAACAACTTCCTCATTCTTAGTCACCATATTATATTGATAGCCTCTCTCCTTTAATTCTGTGGTAGTTATAAGCATCTGTCTCTCATATTCATGGGCTCCAACACTTAGCCTGGAGGCTCTATAAAACTGATTTAGAGCAACATTATTGAAGACATATTGTGGGTGCATACTTTCCCTGGATAACAAATTATTCACTCTACATGCAGCATTGACTCTAATATCATAGAGCTTACCTGCATCTGGATGCTTAAATGACAAGGATGTATCTATAAAGCTACATTGTCCACATTTACCACAGGGTTTAGTACCGGGCATCAATTTTTCTCCTGCAACTTCTTTAACTCCACAAAGTCTTCTCTGTAAATTCTTTTTATTCCTATATGTAAACTGGGGCTTCAAACCTACTAGGTTAGATATATTAGGTTCAGTCATTAAAACCTCCCAGTGCGTATTAATAATGTCAGTATACATACCAACATCTCTTGTATATGGAATACATACTTTTATCCTATTATCTTTCAAAAAAGTTTGTTTAGAAGTAGGTCTTGAAAAATAAGGTTTAGCTCTAGTGTGTCTAACTGTCTTAACAACTTCCTCATTCTTAGTCACCATATTATATTGATAGCCTCTCTCCTTTAATTCTGTGGTAGTTATAAGCATCTGTCTCTCATATTCATGGGCTCCAACACTTAGCCTGGAGGCTCTATAAAACTGATTTAGAGCAACATTATTGAAGACATATTGTGGGTGCATACTGTCCCTGGATAACAAATTATTCACTCTACATTCTTTCCTAAACATCCTGCTGGTAATCTTGTCAACTGAGTCTCTTTTAACAAAGACATCTAGAAAGTTGATTCCTATATCTGAATGATTCAGGGTAAATTTTAAAAATGTAGTGGTCTGATTCAGATAGTCAATAAACTCAGCAAGTTGATCAACAGTGCCTTTCCACAAAATAAAACAATCATCAACAAATCTTCTGTAAAATAGCACTAGAGAATTATAGGGCCCATTAAATACATGCTCAGTCTCCCAAGTAACCATTACTGCATTGGCATAGCTATTCAAACATGAGCTACCCATTGCTACACCATGTTTCTGCCAATAAACTTGTCCATTAAAAAGAAAAACATTATTGTATAGAACAATTGCAATTAGTTTCTGTATCAAAACAATTTCATTTGCTTTATATACACCAACTTTAATTAATAACTCCCTTAAAAAATCTATACCTTGTTCATTAGGTATAACAGTGAATAAAGAAACTTCATCAAGTGTGACAAATAAAATTTCATCTTCAATAATTCCACATCTAGTAAATTCATATAAATCATGTAAAAATGCTCAGTGTCCCTAAGAACATGGTGTAACATGTCCAACACAGGTCTCAACTTTTTCTCAACATAGATAGAGATGGCGTCTGTACACCACCCTCTACCTGAGACTATAGGTCTCATAGGTGGTCTAATATTATTCTTGTGTATTTTGGGTAGCCCTTGAATGGTTGGTATGGTGGGTTTAGAAACCAAAAAATAAGTAGTTAATTCATCTGTTATTAAACCTGTAAATTGTATGGACCTTATTTCATTATTAACTGTTTCAATCATTTTACAAACATATGTTCTATCAATTTTTACATAAAAATTGCTCTCATTCAACATTTCATGCATTAACATTTCATATTGATGCCTGTCTAAAAGCACTATCTGCCCTCCCTTTTCTGCAGGTCTAACTATTAAATCTTTGTCATTTTCAAGTCTATGTAGGGCTTCAAATTCTTCTTTACTTAAATTATAGTTCTTATTATTATATTTCTTGTTATTATAAGTATTATAAATATCTGTCACGCACATTTGTTCAAAAGCATTGATTAAAATATTTGGTTTAGGAATGAAAGCACTAGGTCTTTTAAAAATAAATTCTTGTTCATTCTGTGTATGTTGAAACATGACTTTTAAAGTTAAATTTCTAGTGAACATTTTTAGATCAAAAATAATATCTGTTATGTTCATATCAGTTGTAGGTATAAAAGACAAACCTTTCATTAAAACTTTCATTTCAACATCAGTTAAACAATGTTTCGACAGATTCATGACTAAAGTCTTACTTTCTGGAATGCTTTCTTGATTGTGTAGAGGACTAGAGGAACAAGAATTTACCTTGAGGGAGAAGCAATACGAGGAACAAAAGAAAACACGAAGAAGAGACGAACAACACCTACACAATCAAGAAAGCAGGTTCCCAGCTGTGTTGTGTTTTTGCATCACATTTTTGGTCCATTTTTCATAAAATTGTGGTTTTCTGGTAAATTTGTGGAAAACCATTAAATATTGAAGTTAGAAAATAATGACAGACAGTTCTGAGTTTCAGATTTCATACCCTTCAGGAAATTCATACTAATGCAAGACCTACTGTTCTATCATCTTTGCAAAAAAAAATACTAAAACTAACGACTAACAGCTGAACTGTGTTCAAAAAGAATAAACAGCAAATAAAGCACACTGCAGCAACCAGGGAAAATGGCATAAAAACAATGAGACTCCGTAAAAAAATCTATTTAATGAAACAGAATTGTGAAAGGATAAGCGCTTTGATGTATCATGCTTCATCAGATCGTAACAGACAAAAAACAGAACAATCTATTTAAAAACAGGAAAGCCAATCACAAAATTCAAACAATTAATGATGCAATGATCTAGATTTCAAAGCAGGATTTAAAGGTATAGTATAGTTTAAACCAGGTAACCCATGAGCCTGGAGTGTTGCTATCCATTGCATTTCTAATAACTGTGTCTTGTTGATGTCACAGAGTCACTATACTATACCTTACTATAGCAGTTATTTCAAAGAGTTTAATGTGCTATTGGGCATAATTACAAGTACTGAAATAAAGTTTTGGCATATATATTTATGTGTGTATGCTTGTACATAATTTCAAGCTCCATCACTACTGTGTGTTGCTATGGCAGAGGCATTTTGCTGACCAGGTCCACTTGTGTTTGATCATAATACAGTAGAAAATTGGAGAGTATTCAAGCAGGAATACAATATTTTCATACAAGCAGCTTTTTCTAACAAAGATGCATGTACAAGGGCATTCATTTTGCTTAACTTAGCTGAGTCAATAGCCATTGAAAGAGAACATTCATTTCTGTATGCACCAGAAATATATGCAGAAGAAAGGGAAAACCGTCATATTATAGTAACGACTGAATCAAGGGAAGACCCTGAGTGCTAAAAATATAAATTTAGAGAAATGTGTAACTTCTGGACAAAAGTTATATTAGAGAGGCACTTAAGAGGCCAAAAGCCAGGTGAAACTTTTGCAGCTTATATCACTGACTTGAGAAACACAGCTAAAATGTGCAGATTTGGTGACTTGAAAGATGAGTTAATAAAGGACAGGCTTGTGTGTGGTGTTAATAATGCTGCAGTGAGAAAGATTTTGCTTTGTGACAGTGACATTACATTAAGCAAAGCCATAGAGCTTTGTCAAATCCATGAGCTCACTGAAAGACACACAAGTATGCTTACAAGTGATAAAGGCATGGTTTCAGCAGCCTCTAGAGCAAATGTAGACAGCATGCAACATGTGGCAAGCAAAAACAGGCCTAAGCACATAGCAGTAGCAAACACTGTGGGTGTGGCAGGGGAATCTGTAGCTTTCTAGCAAGTCCAAAAACTAGCTCAGAAAAAGGCCATGCTCAGTACAGTATAAGAGTGAGTCAGCAAAACCCAAGTCAAGTCTTATTGTTAACTGTCATAATTGTGGAGCCAACCATGAGTCTAAAAGAGAGAAGTGCTTAGCATTTGGTCAGCAATGCCACAAGTGTAAAAAAATAGAACCTTTTCAAATGTTTTGTAAATCAAGCAAACCTCATTCAATTATTAAAAGAAGTCACTCAAAAAAACAAGTTGATCATACAGAGAGCTGCTACCCTACTTTCTATGTAGATGGTGTATCAGTGGTTGGTGAAAATGTTAATGCAGTAGATGTATTGGCAAAGAAAAAAGTATTTTGTACTTTCCTGATCAATGGTAAGCCCACAGAGCTCAAAGTAGACATTGGTTCAAAGTGTAATGTAATGTTAGCAGAAACATTTGCTAAAGTGAGGGCTGGGCCAATTGTGTGAACCTTGTTGCTTATGGAGGTGAAGAGATTCAAACCAAAGGCTCAGTAGTGCTTTCATGCTATTCATCTGGGAACAGTTACAGCTTGCAATTTTATGTAGTCCAAAGACCCATGCAGTCATTATTAGGTCTCAGTGACAATTTGAGAATGAAACTGCTTTTGTTTACTAAAGAAGTACATAATGTAAGCACATGTCCCAGTTCCAGCTTCAGTGATACTATTTTCCCAGAGTATGTTGATGTTTTTGATGACAAGCTAGGCAAACTTCCAGTTGTGTACTCCATAAAAGTAGACCCAGAGGTCAGTCTAGTGGTAAGACAATCAAGAAGACTTCCAATAGCTATGCAGGCCAAAGTCAAGGTCCAGTTAGACAAAATGGTGCACCAAGGTGTGATTTGTCCAGTCATAGAACCAACTGAGTTTGTATCTTCCATGGTAGCTGTTCATAAGAAGAATTCAGTTGAAATCAGAATATGCATTGACCCATTTGATTTGAACAAGTCATTAAAATTACCTCATTATCCTATGCATACAGTTGAGGAGATTGCAACCAAAATGCCAAATGCCACTGTTTTTTCTGTCTTAGATGCAAAGAGTTCATTTTGGCAAGTGATGCTTGATCACAAATCTTCACTACTGACTGCATTCAGTACCCCATTTGGTAGATAAAGATTCCTCAGGATGCCCTTTGGAATAAATTCTGCCAGTAAAGTCTTTTAGCATGCAATGGAGCAAATTTTTTTCAGGCTACCCATGTGCTATAATAGTTGATGATTTACTGGTTGGAGTTAATGGTGAAACAGAGCATGACAGAAACCTCAGGAACATTCTGGACAGAGCGCGTGAAGTGAATATAAAACTCAGTTCTCTGAAGTGTAAATTCAGACTACCAGAAGTTACTTATGTAGGTCATTTATTTACCAGTGCAGGCTTACAACCAGATCATTCTAAGCAAACAGCCATTCTTGAGATGCCAGCTCCAGACAATGTCCAAGCCTTACAGCATTTTCTTGGTATGGTTAACTATTTGGGCAAATTTATCCCTGACTTTAGTGAGGTATCAGTGCCTTTGAGAGAGCTGACATGCAAAAATATTGTATGGTCATGGTTAGAACACCATAGAGCATTTTATAACCTCCAACAGCAAATTTGCTCACCTGCCTGGATTAAGATACTGTGGTGTCTACAAACCAGTAGTTCTTTCCTGTGATGCTTTAAAGTTTGGTCTTGATGCAGTTATTCTTCAAGAGGGCAAACCTGTTGCCTATGCATTCAGAACTCTTACCCAAACTGAGATGCAGTATACTCAAACTGAGAAGGAACATTTGGCAATTGAGTTTGCATGTTTGAATTTCCAAGATTATATTTATGGCCAAGGAAAATGACCATCAATCTCTAGTCTCTGTTTTAAAGAAGCCTATGCATTCAGCTCCAGCAAGACTTCAAAGAATAATGCTCAAATTGCAAAATTATAATTTCAAAATGGTCTTTACAAAGGGTAAACTTCTTTATCTGGCTGATACCTTATCCAGATTGCCCAGAAATACCACGGAACTGCTTGATGCAGAGAATTTTGACTTTGATGTCACGGAAGTGTATATTTTTTCTACCATGAGACTTGATGAGCTGAAAGATCATACAAAGACTGATTTAATATTGTAAAAGCTCAACCACTTCATCAGTGTAGGATGGCCGTCAAAGCAATCCTGTGTACCACCAGAAGAACAACCTTACTTTCCATACAGAGATGAGATACTTATGGAAGATGGTATCATTTTCAAAGGTCCAAAAGTTGTTTTTCCTACTTCCTTACACTGTGATTCATATTTTATATTGTGGCCACCCAGGTTCTGATTCTACTAAAAGAAGGGTGAGAGAACTAGTATTTTGGTCTTCTCTAACAAAAGACATTGATAAAGTGCTTTTTTCTTGTTCAGTGTGTAACAGCACTAAGCCACATTTGCAAAAAGAGCCACTTCAGCTAAGTCAAATTCCTGAACTACCTTGGTCAACAGTAGTAACTGACATATTTGAGTGGAGCAATCAGCATTACTTAGTGTTGGTAGACTATTATTCAAACTGGTTTGAGAATGATTTGCTACCTAACCTAGCATCTAGTGTTGTTATTACTAAGATGAAATCTCATTTTTCAGTCCGTGGTAATCCACACAAAGTTATTTCTGATAATCGTTCTCAGTTTACCAGTCAGTTGTTTCAGTGATTTGCTAAAAAGTGGGACTTTATTCATGTTACGAGTAGTGAATACTCACAAGCAAACATCCTTGCTGAACATGCAGTACAGAGTGGAAAGCAATTATTAGAGAGATCAAAGTGTGACAATACTGATATCTTCTTGAATTTGCTTAATCTCAGAAATATACCCAGTGACAACCTATTTGGCTCAGCTGCTAAGAGACTTCTATTTAGGCAAATCAGAACAACCTTGCCTATCACTTCTAGTTTGTTGGTGCCTAATGCTAAAATCAACAGATCAATCAAAGCCCAGTTTTTTAAGAAGTGTTCTTCTATGAAGTCAGCTATGATAAAATGAGCAGATTTCTTCATCTGTTAAAAGAAGAAGAGACAGTGAGGATGCAAATGGTGAAAGGCTTTGATCGAACTGGTCAAGTGAGAGGTATATGTACCAAGCTAAGATCCTACTTAGTAGAATCTGAGGGTATAGAGTGCAGGAGAAACAACAGGCACCTTCTTCCTGTATCAGGAACAATATTGCAGCATTGTACCTGTGATACAGACTCTAGATATCAGAGCAACCCTGGCAATTTTCGTACCGAGGAACATGTTGCAGTATCCATTCCCTTTCCTGATGATGTCCCTGTTGTCCCCTGAGTTGAACATTCCTTGAAGGCAGTCCCTATTGCTAGATCCATTTCTGACTTTTATGTTACATGACCAGGTTGTATTTCTAGACCTAGTGTAAAATACACAGCAACTTGGACATAATTGTTTTATATATGTCTAATTTTGTATGGTTGCATGTCAAATAACTAGTTCTGTACAACTGCATATCAAAAGATAATTTCTGTAAATTGCATATCATTAAATACTGTAATTTCACATATGGATCATTTCTCAAAGAGGGAGGATGTAGATCATAGTGTGTGTACCTTTTAGAAGCATTCCCAGGTGTAGCATGTACATATAAATGCTGAGAACATGCAGGCAGCAGTGCCATTTTTGAGAGAACAGCTAGAGTGTTAACATGTATGAGTGCAGTAGACAGTCTGTTTATAAGCTTAAGTTTAAGTTACAAAGCCTCATTTCTAATGTGTTTTTTGTGTAATAAAGCTGCTTGAACAGGACCTACGAATGTTCATCTGTTTTATCCTGACCAGACGAGTGACAGTTAGGCCAGCAATCCTTGCCATTTTTAATGACTGTCTGTAATTCATTATCATTTTGACAGCTGGTTTCAACTTCTGTAGCATTTTCATAGTCACTGGTTGAGTTGCTATAATGCTCTGTACATAAGACAGCAAAATATTTTGCAGTACTTGACTATATCTAGATATACTGGATTTCTGGATAACATATCAGCCATGATTTACTGTTTATCAGGTTTATGAATTGTTCTGGCATTGAAACATTTCAGTCTCATAAAACACGTCACATATTGGAGCTAATTTATACTAATCATAGGATTTAATAAGTGGAACCAATCATTTGTGTTGAATATAGAATTGGAAACCTTCTTGTCCCAGTAAATATCTGGATGACTTTTCACAAGCCCGTGCCCTCACAAAGTATACTTTCTCAGTCTGATATATCTGTATTTCAGCATCAGTTAACATTCTGCAGCATAAAGCAGCTGGTCATAACACTTGTCCATCCATCTAGAGTTATGTAGCACCTAATCCATAGCTACTCACATCAGCACAAACTATATACAATTTTCTAACATCACAGAATGCAAACATTTCAGCATTTTTCAGCATTTTCTTGACTGCTGTGAAGGCTTGAGTTTGATCCTTTCCAAATGGCCAGGGTACATCCTTCTCTAGTAAGTCTGTTAATGGGTGTAACATTGTAGAGAGATCTGGCATGAATTTCCCCAAGAAATATCCAATGTCTAGTGCCTGACATAGCTTGGTTATGCATGTTGAACTCTCATACTCTGCTATTGCTCTGACCTTACTTGCACCAGGTCTGATTTCATTAACACTTATGCTGTGATGAAAATATTGAATCTCAGACTTTCCAAAATTACATTTTCTTTACTTAGTTTCAGATGTGAATCTTAATAGTTTGGAGAACTGCTTGTAAAATCAAGTCATGTGTATTTTTATCAGAACCAACACAAGCACATCAGCCAAGACAAAAACAATATCACATTGAAATATTTCTCGTGCAAAAGTTATACCAATTATAAGTCCTTTTAAAAACAAAATCTCTGAATAATGACTTTTGATGTTGTTGTTGTTTGACTGCCTTCTGTCTGAGTGTCTAATGTGGAAATACTTTGAAATCAATCAGTGTGGCAGAAGTGTCTTTTATAATAGGTAGAATAAACTATTCTAGCATGAATGCATCATTTATATTTTTCATATCAACACATACTTGTATATTGCCATGCTTCTTAATGACTGGAATGATTGGTGTGCATCATTCATTTGGTTCTGGTACACTTTCAATCACATCAGTTGCTTGTATTCATTTAATCTTTGCCTCTTATTTATACAGTATACAAAATGTCATTCTCTTGAGTGTGATCTAGGCATATGGGGCAGTACATGACTTTAACTTTATGTTCAATGTGTCATAGTTGCACGTTATACAGACATACTTCACTAAGCACACCCACATTAACTTTGTTCTGACAATCAGTCTGAGTTTGCATGACACACCTCTAATAAGCAGATTATTTACATGTGGACTATTCAATATATAAACCTAGAACTCATATTTGTGCAGCTTTGACTCCAACATGGCTACAAATCTACTAATGCATTTGAGTTTTCCCACAGGGTTATAACTTGTCATTTCTGCTTCATGCAACTGCAGATGTATCAAGATGTTTCTATAGGGAGCACATAATATCACAATAACTTTGGCCCTGGTATCAATTTACAAACATACTGGGGTCCCATGAGTTACAAGTTTTACTTGTCAGTCTAATTGTATTTGGCAGCAGTTGCTAAACCCAGGAACAACTTTTTATGAACACTTTTCTCAGTTTTATTTGCAATAGCCACTTCTTTAACTATTACTTTAATAAATGATAGCAAAATGTGCCATTGTATTGCATTTGTTAAAAGGACCATCAGCTTATGCTGGGGTAACTGAAATACAGTATTCTATTCGGGGTGCAGCAGGGAATGTGCAGTAGAGTAAAGCTAAATCTAATCTGAGGGTGTATGTAATGCTGATTTGGGCTGTGATTTCAACTGCTTGTTGATCTGTGATGCAACACCTTGTGCTGAGCTATCTTTTACTTCTACGTCTAAACAGAATGCCAGCTTGTTTTTAATATCATGGAACTATGTGTTAATAAATACCTTTATTAGTTAAGGTCAATCTAAAAAAGGCTCTGAGGATTTTTGCAAGTGAGTTTTACATAATAAAAAGATATGTATTTTCATCTCTAAACTTCATTAGATATAAAAAACTTTAAACCAACTCTAACATTTATATTCTTTTATATAAAATGGAAAGAGTGGCTTGTGTGTGTGTGCATATTGGGGTGGGGTGGGGTCATACTACCTAGTGAAAATGAAATACAGTCTGTGGGAATGATCATCCTGATGTCCAAAACAGCCAATCATCATAGTGAGCTAAGCAGTCTTATGATAGGAGAAAAGTTAATTCCAAATTGGAATGACATAAACAGATTGGACAGTCTGTACTAAGGACATTTAATGTTTAAGTTAAATATTTCAGATCAAACCTGGCTACTGTAAATTCACCCTTGCAACCATTGCTATTGGAATCTCATAAAGGATAAACTCTATAGTGAACTCATTTCTATATTAAAACTCAGAAAAGTCCATTTTACCCAAGCTTAAAAAACATAAATAAATAATTAAATAAAATAACATTAAGAGCCATGATGCAGAGAAACTGTTATAGGACTTGTGAGTCTCAATTTACAAGTGGCCCTCACTTAACAGGTCTATGAATTAGATAACTATATATTAAAGTTTCACAAAAAATAATGACATTTAAGTTTACAGTCTGTGATGAAACCTGTGATAAAAGATTGCTTTTATGGGGTTTTAGTAATTCACTGTATCAGCTAAAAATACATTAAATATATATTTTTTTCAGATTAAAAATAAGTATTCAAAACCTAGTAAAAGTGTAATTTATTTTATCCAGTGTTTGCAAGGTCTCTGGTCCATGGCTCATCTCCTAATAATCTTCTGCTATATTAAAAACAAGGTGGCACTCCAATTACATGAAGAAGTAAAAAACAAGACAACAAAATGTTTTGGATGGTAAAGACTGCATCCCATATCAGTTTAATATTCTCTCTCAGTTCAGATCTTAGTACAATTCTTATGCCGTCTGCCATGTGCAGCACAGTTCTTTGACTCCCCATGGAAATTGTTAAACATCATGAATTTACCAAGCTTGCACTCACACTTGTTATTGTGCACCTGTTTTGTTTTTTTTCTGGCCAGTATTGTGTTTCTTTTAAAATATGCAATTTTTTCTGCACTTTACCTTACATGCATTATTTGCAATACTCATGTTAACAAAGTTCATACTGCCTTTTCCAAAGTTAAATACAGTTCTGACTGTAACTTTAAGAAGCATGAGTATTACATCATTCACAGATTTTCGACACTTCATATGAGTACCTCACAAAAGCTACAGTCCTCTTTCCATTATCTTGAACAAATCTGTGAAAGCATGCCCTTTCATGCATAATATTTCTTTTGGGCAGTGACCTTACTTATTACTCACACACATACTACATTCTGGCTCTCTTGCTTCCATTTCCCTCTCTGTAGCTTATCTGGATTTCTTTATTTGTTTTACCTATTTTGCTGCAATTGAAAAAAATGTATGAACTTCTCCCGCCATGATGTTTAACAGCAAGGTGACTCTGGCCGTAAAAGGCAACCATTTGGCCAATTTTGAAGAAATTAGTGGTCCCTCTTACCCGATAATGAACTAAAACCAAAACTACAAATTTTATTTACAGCTGTCTTCTAACAGATATGCATAGTAAAAGGAAAATAGTGGCTCGAAAGGCCCTTATAGTTTCTGGCATGAGAAAAATAGCTGCACTACAACACACGTTATTCAGAAAATTATTTACTAATATGTCATTATATCACTTTAAAGACAAATTTTCTAAAGTCATATTGTGCCATTCTTTTCTTTCCCCATCAAACTCACTTAATTTTAACTTTCATAATTTCATTTTATTCTCATATTTTCGCATGCACTCAGGTCACTCCAAAACAAGTACAAATATGACTCTGTCATTGTCCATGTTGGTGTGAATGATTTGAGACGTACCTCCCTGGACTACATGAAAAGAGACATGGAGGAGCTGTCCGATCTTGTAGCCCAGGCAGGTATGACCCAAGCCCTGAGTAGCATCCTGCCATCACCCAGAATGATACCACAGTACAAGGACAAAATGATTGACTTCAACAATTGGCTAAGCTTCTGGTGTCATTCTAAGGGGATCCAGTATCTGTCTGCCTTGTTTGACATGATCGACAAACCACGATGCTTTGCTAGAGATGGCCTGCACCTGTCACCCTAGGGATTCGGGATACTGGCTAAGGCTCTTACCACCCCTATAGTGCCATTTTTAGGCAAGATTCAAATGACAAATTCACCACCATAACATGTAAAAGCAAGCAAAAACTGAGGGAAATGCTACTTAATGCAAGAAGTCTAAACCTCAAAATGCACTCACTTGAGGCTCTCCTTAAAATGGAGAACATCGATATCTGTGCAGTGACATGGACCTGGTTCAAGGCTTCAGAGAGCACCCCTGCATTACCAGGCTATAATTCATACCACACCTTTTGGCCACCTAACCTGGACCGAAGCACCAAATGCAGAGGTGTGTCCATATTCATTAAGGATATCCACACCTCCAGGCTAGTTGCGCAGTATAATGTATCCAAGATTATCCAAGTGCAACTAACACTGGGCAAGACCGCAATCCAAATTATAGCTTGCTACAGATCCCCCACCATGCCCCAGGATTCCCACTCCTCATTTCTTGATACACTGGAAAATATTAGGGTACAACCTAACACCCTAATAATGGACAATTTCAACTACCCCACCATTAACTGGGAAAACTGCTCATGTACCAACTCTTGTGCTCAGCGTGTTCTGGAATTCATAAATTCCAATGCCTTGGATTAAATTATCCACACCCCCACCAGGGGCAGCTCTTGTTCTCACTTTCCTCACTTATCTAGAGGAAAATAGTTTTTTATTCAGGCATGTCCAAGGGTCAGCTCTCAGTGATCTCTCCTGTCTATCTGATGAATCTGGGCATCTTGGGGTAATGTAGAAATTGCCTCATGTACACAGACAACCCTCTCCTCCTACCACCCAACACTACAACTTGTGAGAGATGAACTTATCTAGCCAAACTGGAGATAAAGCTCTCTCCAACCAAGACTGAACTTGACAGTCAAGAGGAGAAGGTAAACACTTGCACCACACCACACTCATCACATAGTCTCACTAAATCTACACCACCAAAATCCACACAAAGAAACACAAAAACAATCGCGGAGGCTCTCAATAATAATCTGCTCAAGCAACAGAGACCTCCAAAGCAGAAATGCAAGCAACCTCCACCCCCCCCAACACAACCCAAATGACACATAGCCCGCAGACTCAGTGTGCCACTCAACCACAGCCAGTAAGGCAAAACAATGTACCCAACACACTAGTCATAGGTGAATCTATAGTCAGGCACACTGATGTCCCACTCACCAGGCTAAACAAGGGGAAGGTTACTGTCAACTGCCTGTCAGCTGCCAGGGTCCGCCACATAACCCATGCACTCAGGTCCCCCCACAACAAGTACAAATATGACTCTGTCATTGTCCATGTTGGTGTGAACGACCTGAGATGTACCTCCCTGGACTACATGAAAAGAGACATGGAAGAGCTCTCTGATCTTGTAGCCCAGGCAGGTATGACCCTAGCCCTGAGTAGCATTCTGATATCACCCAGAATGATACCGCAGTACAAGGACAAAATGATTGACTTCAACCATTGGCTAAGCTTCTGGTGTCATTCTAAGGGAATCCAGTATCTGTTTGCCTGGAATGACATGGTCGACAGACCACGATGCTTTGCCAGAGATGGCCTGCACCTGTCACCCCTGGGATTCCGGATACTGGCTAAGGTTCTTGCTGCCCCTATAGTGCCTTTTTTAGGCAAGGTTCAAATGACAAATTCACCACCATAACAGGGACAGGCAAGCAAAAGCTGAGGGTGATGCTACACAATGCTAGAGTCTAAATCTCAAAATGTACTCACACGAAGCACCCCTTAAAATGGAGAACATTGATATCTGTGCAGTGACAGAGACCTGGTTCAATGCTCCTGAGAGCACCCCTGCACTACCAGGCTATAACTCATACCACACTTTTCAGTCATGTAACCTGGACCGGAACACCAAAGGCGGAGGTGTGTCCATATTCATTAAGGATATCCACACCCCCAGGCTAGTTGCTCAGCATAATGCAGCTGAGGTTATCCAAGTGCAACTAACTTTGGGCAAAACTGCAATCCAAATTGTAGCTTGCTACAGATCCCCCACCATGCCCCAGGATTCCCACACCTCTTTTCATGATGTACTGGAAAATATTAGGGATCAACCAAACACCCTAATAATGGGCGATTTCAACTACCCCACCATTAACTGGGAAAACTACTCCTGTACCAACTCCTTTGCTCAACGCTTTCTGGAATTCATAAACTCCAATGCCCTAGATCAACTTATCCACACCCCCACCAGGGGCAACAATATCCTACATCTAGTCATTACCAACATGAGTGACTGGTGTTCCACACCTGAAGTCAATGCCTCATTGGTCCGATCCAACAATAAGCTAATTACCCTAGATATCCACATCCTGTCCCCAAACCCCATTAAGGAAACCACAGTAAAAAAGTTCTCCAAAGCCAACTTCATGCTTCTTAAGGCAGAAGTGGTGAATTTCATGACACCCATGCAGATGGATAATGCAGTTATGACTACTGAATCCTACACAATTGCACTTTATAAGCACTTACACGAGTGCATGGATCATGCTATCCCAAACAGAACCAAGATACTATCCTACAAAAAAGGAAGCCCATCTGGTGGTCCCCTGCCATAAACAAACTGTACAACAGAAGGAAGAAACTGTTGCAAAAGAGAGTAAAATTCCATGAGTGGAGGAGATCCCCGGTCAACCTCAGTGAGAAGCTGCGATCCCTGATAAAATCCTCCAAAGCTAGTTATGAAAATAAAATCACCACTGATTCTAAAGGCAGCCACAAAGCATTCTATAGCTATGTGAAGAATCTCAATGGCAACACTCAGATCTGCTCTGAGTTACAGCACAATGGCACTAAATATACAGACCCAACTGATATTGCCAACACCCTGGCAGATAGGTTCAGTGGTAACTTTACCTCCCTCTCACTCCCTAAAGAGCCCATCTCTATACCGGAAGAATGCAAAGTTCCTGTAATCACGGCCTCACAGGTAAAAACCCCACTTTCCATAGCCAAGAACACAGCATCCATGGGACCAGACAACATCCCAGGCTGCGTTCTACATGAACTACAGAACGAACTGGCACCCCACCTAAGTACCATGTTCAATCATAGCCTCATCTCAGGCTTTGTGCCCGCTGAATGGTGCACAGCAATGGTTATCCAACTCCACAAGGGGGGAGCCACCACGGACCCTGGGAACTACCGCCCCATTAGCCTGATGAGCCTGGTCTGCAAGACCATGGAACGTATCATCATGGAACATATAAATAAAGACATCGTTAATCTCCAATCTCTGGGCCCCTCCCAGTTCAGGTTTGTAAAAGGCAGATCATGTCTCCTAAACCTGATAGACTTCTTTGAAGCAGTCACCAAAGCCGTAGATGATGGTAAGGTGGTTCACACAGCCTAACAAGATCTTGCCAAAGCTTTTGACACCAACCCCCACTCTGGAATTATAGATAAACTCACTAAACTAGGTATAAATCCCTATATCACAAGATGGATTGCCAACTGGCTCACTGACAAAACCCACACTGTGAAAGTAGCAAACTCCAAATCCGACTTCAGATCAGTGACAAGTGGAGAACCACAGGGTTCAGTCTTGGGTCCTCTCCTGTTTGGTATCTACTTCTTTGAAGTACAGGCTAACACAGAAGGTCTTTGGCTAATGAAGTTCGCAGATGACTGCAAACTAGGAGCCATAATTGAAACTCCTAACGATGTGGACAACCTACAAAAGGGCCTCACTCAGACAGATGCCTGGTGTCAAAGCCATGGCCTCAAGCTCAATGCCGAAAAGTGCATTGTCATCCCCTTTGGTAAAAACTCTGTACCCATGAACTACAACATAGGTGGTAGTATACGTAACACAAAGTGTGATAAGATACCTTGGGACACAGGTGGACAGTAGTCTCTCCTTTGATAATCACATCGCTACAGTAGTCAGGAAATCCTTCTACATGGCACACCTCATCACAAAAGGTTTCTCATTCAGAAAAAAGAGGACATTGTTCCCTTGTACTCATCACTCATTAGACCCATTATTCAGTACTACGCCTCTATGTACCTCACAAGACATCTACAACAACTGGAAAGGCCGCAGAAATACCTCACAAAGAGGATTACCAGACTCAAACAGATGCCCTATGCAGACCGTCTCAAAAAACTCCAGCTTTACTCCATCGCATATCGCCTACTCAGAGGTGATCTCAAATCTATGTCAAACCGAGAGCTGTTGGACATACTCCACTTAAAGAAATCCCAATCCCTCCAAGCTACACGGTCTAGGGACCTAAACCTCATCACCACAATAAACAAAACATGCCGGAGGGATAGATTCCTGTCCCAGAGACTTCCCATACTCTGGAATAAACTACCTATCTATATCAAACAAAGCTCCTTATTAGCCCTCTTCAAGAAAAATATTGATGATTGGATGGGAAATAGGAAATTCAGCCCAGGGATCACCTCTTTGGCTCTGCTCGACAGTGGCACATGAAAATAATTTTCTTGGGTGGCAAAAGCCAGGGTACCTTTTTGGCTGGGCTTGTATAGGCCCCAGGGCCGATAGCCTAGTACCTACCTATGAACCTATCAACCTAAGATCTGCTCTGAGTTACAGCACAATGGCACTAAATATACAGAAACAAATGATATTGCCAACATCCTGGCAGATAGGTTCAGTGCTAACTTTACCCATCTCTCATCCCCTAAAGGGCCCATTTCTATACCAGAAGAATGCAAAGTTCATGTAATCATGGCTAGACAGGTAAAAAATACACTCTCCAAAGCCAAGAACACAGCATCCATGGGACCTGCCAACATCCCAGGCTGCATTCTACATGAACTACAGAATGAACTGGCACCCCACCTAAGTACCATGTTCAATCATAGCCTCACCTCAGGCTTTGTGCCCACTGAATGGTGCACAGCAACAGTTATCCCACTCCATAAAGGGGGAGCCACCATGAACCCCCGGGAACTACCGCCCCATTAGCCTGATGAGCCTGGTCTGCAAGGCTATGGAATGTAGCATCATGGAACTTATAAAGAATGACACTGGTAATCTCCAAACTCTGGACCCTACCGAGTTCCGGTTTGTAAAAGGCAGATCCTGTCTCCTAAACCTGATAACTTTCTTGAAGCGGTCACCAAAGCCGTAGATGAGGATAAGGTGGTTCACACAGCCTATACAGATCTCGGCAAGGCTTTTGACACCATCCCCACTCTGGAATTATAGATAAACTCACTAAACTAGGTATAAATCCCTATGTCACATGTTGGGTTGCCAACTGGCTCACTGACAGAACCCACACTGTGAAAGTAGCAGACTCTAAATCCAACTTCAGGCCAGTGACAAGTGGAGTACCACAGGGTTCAGTCCTAGGTCCTCTCCTGTTTGGTGTCTACTTCTCTGAAGTACAGGCTAACACAGAAGGTCTTTGGCTAACAAAGTTCACAGATGACTGCATACTAAGAGCCATAATCAAAACTCCTAACGATGTGGATATCCTACAAAAGGGCCTCACTGAGACAGTTGCCTGGTGTCAAAGCAATTGCCTCAAGCTCAATGCCAAAAAGTGCATTGTCATCCTTTTTGGTAACAAACTCTGTACCCATGAGCTACCACATAGGCGGTAGTCTACTTAACACCAAAAGTGTGATAAGAGACCTTGGGACACAGGTGGACAGTAGTCTCTCCTTTGATAATCACATCGCCATAGTAGTCAGGAAATCCTTCTACATGACACACCTCATCACAAAAGGTTTCTCTTCCAGGGAAAAAAAGAGGTCATTGTTTCCCTCAACTCATCACTCATTAGACCCATTATAGAGTACAACGCCCCTTTTGGTATGTACCTCACAAGACATCTACAATAACTGGAAAGGCCACAGAAATATCTCACAAAGAGGATTACCGGCCTCAAACAGATGCCCTACGCAGACCGTCTCAAAAAAACTCCAGCTTTACTCTGCCGCATATCACCTACTCAGAGGCGATCTCTGCCTAACATGCAAAGCTATGTCAAACCCAGAACTGTTGGACATGCTCCACGTAAAGAAATCCCAATCCCTCCGAGCTACACGCTCTAGGGACCTAAACCTTGTCACCACAATAAACAGAGCATGCTGGAGGGATAGATTCCTGTCCCAGAGACTTCCCATACTCTGGAACAAACTACCTATCTATATCAAAGCAAGCTCCTCATTAGTACTCTTCAAGAAAAATCTTGATGATTGGATGAGAGATAGGAAATTCACCCCGGGGATCACTTCTGTGGCTCTGCTTGACAAGGGCACAGGAAAATAATTTTCTTGGGTGGCAAAAGCCAGGGTACCTTTTGACTAGGCTTATATAAGCCTTAGGGTCAATAGCCTAGTACCTACCTATGAACCTATGAACCTATATATGATTTTTATTTTTTCCATCCTGCCCTTTTTTCTTTTCAATTCTATTTTTCCCATACATTTTTATATTTTTCATTTAACATCTTATCTGTTATTTCTTTTTGTCTTTTTTACATTTCTTTTAACCAAAATAAATGTGTAGATGCTAAATGCATTACTAGATGTTTTTAAAATCAAACAACCTTCACCCTTTTTATTAAAAATCATCCCTCTTCTCATTGGGTATCCTTCAGCCCTAAATAAAGCTAAAAAAATCTTTAATGACTCCTTTTCTATTTGAGAGGGAAACATATATATTCCCCCTAAATATTCCATTTTCCTAAAATACAAGTATTTAATATATATATATATATATATATATATATATATATATATATATATATATATATTTTTTTTTTTTTTTATTTGATATTTGTTTACTGGAAAAGTTCAACTGGGCCATAAAGAACCCATTTTCAGTGGAGGCCTGGCAAAAAAAGCTTCAAAACTGATACAGTAATAAACAAACAGAAGCACGGGTTTTACAAGTGGTTACACGCATACACATTAACAATAACTAAAGTATTCAACATAACAGTAGCATAAATATAACAAATGGTTACAAACATAGGGTGGTTGCAGTGAAATTTCCATTTAAAGTATGTGGTAGTCACAGCATTTTGTATTGGGTTAAAAACTGGTCCAGATGGTTGTTTTAGAGGAAAGGCGGGATATGAGTACAACATATAACACATGTACACTGCACATATTTTTTAGTAGAAAAGGTTGAAAAAGTAAAATGTTGACAGCCAATGCATTACATACTCCATATGTTCTGCTAGAAAACATTAGTAATGTCAAAAAGAGACAGCAAGTATATCAGAGGATTGGTTTTATGTATGTATGTATGTATGTATGTATGTATATTAAGATTCATACAGAGGAATGTTTAAATAAAAAAAGATGTTATGTAGGGAGTGCATGGGATGCAGAATGATGAGATAGGCATGGCATCTCTAAGCAATGGGTAAAGTGATAAAACTATTGATTAAGAAAAAATAAATTAATAATGCTTTTTAGTAGAACTAAGTGGTTCTATTTTGGTAATGTGTATAGGTTTGCATGTTTGTGTTTTTGTATACTACCCTGCTTATTAAGTTATACTAGGACAGTGCTGGGTTTTTGTTAGGTGGTACTTTGTGGAAGGTCAGCGTTTTTTTCCTGTTATATTTTCTTTTGATTCCTGCTAGAATGAATATTATTTATTTATTTAATTTTTGGTGGGGGGGGAGACAAGTGATACTGAACAGAATGAGTCATCAAAGTGTTTAGATGATGCTGAAATGACTAATTTGTTATGTTCTACAGATCTTAAAAGTCTAGTTGTGCCTAGATTAGCGAAGTGGGCTGGCATTTATTAGGCTTAAACTGGATACACTGTACCACTCTGAGGTGAGAAAGAAGTAGAATGTTGTCTTGGTCTAGCCAACTAGATTTTGAAAATCATGACAACTATGTGCTTTATAAATAAGCTTACAAAATATGTACCTGACAAAGTTATTATAGCATCTATTGAGTTAGTTAATTAGTGAAGATAATAGAAACATATAGTAGGGATGGAAGCAGTGTGTGTGTGTGTGTGTGTGTGTGTGTGTGTGTGTGTGTGTGTGTGTGTGTGTGTGTGTGTGTGTGTGTGTGTGTGTATGATTTTTGGTAGGACTTATACTGAAATGTACACTTTATTTTTTATCTAACATCCTAGGTTTTTCTTTGGTTTTACAAATAAAATAATCTTTGTCTGTATCAAGATGAAGTTATTATCTCTTATTAACTGCAGTAGATCAGTGTGACATACTTGAACAGCAATTTGACTTTACTGGCCTGGATGCCTTAATAATGACTTGTAAAAAAAGTAGATGTAAGGGCATTTGGAAACTCTTATATGTCTTTAAGGGATCATTTGCATATTTCCCATGACATTACCTTCCTTCAAAGGATGTCTAAAGTTACTACACAGTGAAGTTTGTCTTGCTAAGGGTATTTTTGACTTTGATGCCTATGACGTTTTTCTTTCTTACCTTGCTGGGTTGTTGAGCAGTTTGCTTTGCAGGTATATCTGGAGAGAAGGGAATTATTTATTTTATTGTTATTATTTTTTCTGAAAAATTAGTTAGGAATCTGGAATTATCCAACCAGTCTTGTATAGAAATAAAATCTTGCTGAAAGATGGAATAACATATATCTAAAACACACAGACTTGCAAACAGGAGTGGATTCATCTGCATGTTGTACAATATAGTCATACACCATTGATAGAAATGGTGAACAGGAAGGAAGCAAGAACTGATCCTTGTGGGGTTCCAGTTTTAACAGGCAAGAAGGTGGGAAAGGCATTGTGCAATTTGGCCGATTCTGTTCTATGGGTCATGCAACTTTGAAACCAGTTGATAGTCTCATAAAAATGTATATAATGTGTGTGTGTGTGTGTGTGTGTGTGTGTGTGTGTGTGTGTGTGTGTGTGTGTGTGTGTGTGTGTGTGTGTACATGTCATCATGTATGTGTGTACATGCATATTGTTACATAGATTCTATGATACATACTGCATAATAAAATCACTGTACCTACTATAAGATCAGAATACTTAGTTTTGCTAGAGCATAATAAGGCAGATGGCACAGTGCACTCTTCTCTGAGGTTACAATCTGCTGTGGCTGTAGCCATGCATCAACATATATGGTCCACCTTTTCATTTGAATTTTGATTCTTTCTTTTTCATTCTTCTGCCTATCTCCCCCTCCCGCATCAGACATCTGGCCCTGGGTCACTCATAATATTACTTCAGCCACTGGTATCACTATGTGTTGCTCATTTATATGACAATATCTTCAGTTGTGGAAGCAGGTGGAAAACATTTTGTTATGCCATACTGGTCCTCTGACAGATGACAATAACTACACATGTGCACTATGTCTATTGAGTATGCACAGTTCTATGTATCTGTTCCGTGTTATTGGAATTCCACCTGCTGGTATGGCTCTGGTTTGTACCAGTGAACAATATAGCAGCAAAGTAAGCCCTGACACTCTCTGTGAATTAGATGTATTGGTCAATGGCCATTAATCTTCTGCCACAATGGCCATCTGTCAACATCTTAGGATGATACTCTTACCTGAGTCACAGAGGGAGTAGATAAGCCCCTCCATTCTTGCACGAGTTCATCAACAACTGACACGTGTGATGTTAAGTGTATCTCACTCCCACCACTCTTTAGGGTATTAGTTCTTATGCAGGCAATTAAATGACTGCACAAAGACAGATGCTAATAATACACTATAGACATATTCTAGCTCCTAAAGTCTTCATTAGGTCCACATATTATTCCTCAGACTACTCACAAAATGCTCATATATCACCACCATTTGTTTTACATACCAATAACATCTGGTCTGACCACTGTTTCTGGAGTAGTATTTCATTTATGCCTTACACTGAACTGCATTTCAATAATCACATCATATTTCAGTCCATTTGATATCAGCTGCTGACTCTAGAGCTATATGGTATTTATATCATGTTGTACAGCTATCAGAATTAGTGACATTTTTCTTGAAAGTTATTGGCAAAGTAATAAGTTACGGGTGGCACAATGGTGCCATAATTATTTTTTTTTACCTCACAGCACATGGTTATTCAGTTTAATTTTCAGGTGAGGTGTCTTCTTCGTGGAGAATGCTCATACTCCCTGACTTCACATGGAGTTAAGAAGAGTTTAGTACATGGTGCAGTTTCCTGCCTCATCTCATAGGCATGCTGTATCCATCCATCCCTCCACCCTCAACCCCTTTTTTCCATTTTACACATGGAGTCGGGGTGTCTTAACTGGTAATCCTCCAGATTGCCCATAGGTGTTCATGATGTACGTGACTAAATGTATATGTGCATCCTGTAATGAACTGATGTGCACCAAGGATTGGTTTTGTACCTAGTGTCCAATAAGTGTCAGGGTAGGGTCTCAGCCTTCCTGTGTACCTGAACTGGACTAATCAGGTAATTAAAAATGAACAAATGAATGAATAAATGACAAATAATAATTTATATCTGTTCATCCAGCTTTGGTAGAATTCCAGTTAGAGGGTATTTTGGATGTATATATTGAAGGTGGGGGCATTCACCAGGCAGCATTACCTCCACATAGTGGAGCTGTTTAAAGAAGCAGTGCGAGCTCACTGAAAGATCTGCACTGTTACATGACAAAATGGCAGCTATGTCTGTTCAGCAGGTCACACACTTGTTATTGCTATTTATTTTATTGGCAGTATGAATGCATCTAAGACAATCAGTACTGTTAATAGATTTATAAATACATGTGTGTGCGTAGACATACAACACCATAATCAACAAATAAGTTAGAAAGGCCATATAATTATAATGGTGGCAGGCATGTACTAAGACTAGTTTTCCTAATACTGTGGATACCTTCTTGCAAGTAATATCTGCAAACAAGACATATGTGCAGGTGCATATCTTCACACTGCTAGTTGTTTCTAATGTGAATTCCAATGCAATTGGTGTACAGCCCTAGAAAAGTGATAAAAATAGCTTACCACACACTTTCACTTTTTTATTGTGTGTCTCATCAGACAGCCCATAGATCAAGTAAATGCTGCTATTGCTCGTACTACTGCTGCCCAAATACCCCAGAGAGCTTCTCAAACCTGTGTGACTTAGCATTTAAAATGGCAGTATGCTTCCAAAACGTTTCAGATTTATGCCTGCCTGCATGGTATGTAGACAAATTAAGTTTGGTTGCCTGAATGTCTCTAGACCTCTTTATATTACTGCCCTGCTTCTGTGACATTCAGTTTAAATTGTCAGCTATGCTTGCCTCTGATTGTTTTTGACCACATTGTCCTGAAGGAGATCAGATCTCTATGCATTACATACTACTTTGCAGTTCTCTGTGATGCGGAAATCATACTGCAAACATGATTTGCATACTAATATTTTGTTCCTCACAAAAGTGAAACAATTTTCAGATGAGATTCAGATGAATGGCAGCTTCATTTTGCCTGCCAGATGGTGCCTTGAAAGAGTGCAAAATAATGATCTGTTTCCTTCATTATCCTTTAAGACAATACCTGCTAAGCTGCTATGGTGGTGCTTTCAAACAATGTGATGCCTGATATGGCCTGGCCAAAGAGTTTTCTTAAATCATCAACATCACCAGGATGGAGAAGGAATGCAGACATCATTATGATGACCTATGGCATCATATCCTGATGATCTATATGCATGGCAAGATGGGATTTGGCATCATCACCATGACTGATATAGTAAGTGGAGAGCTCTGCATTTTTCCTTCTTTTATCGAGTTTTAGTTTTGGGGCTATTCTTGCTACAAGCCAAGTAGCTTTCAAGGACATGTTAGGAAATGTGTGTATGTTACTGCCTCTATCTTCAATATCTGGTGGTGGTGTTTTTAATGCTGTATTTGATATGGCTGTTACATTTCATGTGGGTTTCTGCAGGGCTCTATTCTGTGAAAATGATATGTTACACCATTTCACAGTGCTTGCATGCTGTCTGCTGTGCCATATTCTGTTTAAGTATGTTAACATAAAAGCAGGAACACACACTTGCCTGCTGTGTGTCATACAGTTAAGGAGACAGAGGTATGTGATAGCATTTGTTGTTCTATCATCTTATCATACACTTATTACTGTTCTCTGTTGTACCCCTTTTCTTCAGTATGAACAGATCAAGGCAATAATCATGTCACCTGCCACATAAGACAGCAAATGTTTGGAGCCTGCCATATATGTTTTACATTTATTTAGATATATTCGCTTATGGCAAGCTTCTCATTGTGTCTGTTCAGCACAGATCCAGATGACAGATTTGTTCAGCAGTCATCTCCAATGCATCACACCCCCTGCTGAGACTTTGGCTGACATGCATGAAAGTGATAGGTTCGAAAGTGAGTCAATAAATGGGAGTTTTGAACCTGAACCTATAGTGGCAGGTAGCCCATCTCCATTGCCTGAGGTGGTCAAACTGCAGCTAGAGTGTGTAGTATAGGCTGTGATGGACACAGAGAGAAATAAATAGAGCAGTGAATAATAGATATGCAGCACAGATGAACAATCGCCATGAGGGACTGCACATTCTTTGACCAGCCAGCCCTTATCATTGGGTCACAAGAGGACAGTGTTACCCATACCACTGGCTCCCTAAATCTATTACATAATGATGGGCTCCTGGTCCAGGGTGACAGATAGCACACTGCTGCTTGTACACCACCATAACCCTACTTCCCATCATGTTTGCTCACTTCCTCTTGTGTCTACCCCAAACTCTGTATGTTGTCTAACTGTCCCTATCACCATATACATCTAACAGGTGCCCACATATGTGAATGCCATGGCAGTGCAAGTGGAAATGCTGTTTGCTGCATAGGCTTGTACAGTGCTTATGTCATCCTTCTAAGAGGTGACTGGTATTAGCAACATACCTAATACAATCACAGCTCTATATTAAGATATATTAAAATATCAAAAAATATGTGTTTTAATGGATTTCCTCTAGAATAATTATTTCAGACATTACAACTGTCAAATTTGATTTCTTTACTTCAGAGTAGAAAATATGTGCGCATTCTGCGGGTACAGCAGCTGTATTTTGCAAGGCTGAATAAAGTTCATAGAACTGATTTGTTATGAAGCTAAGGAATATTATGTAGCATTATTATCAAACAGAATCAGTTAGTTTGTTCTTGTCTTGTTGCAAGTTCTGTAATGAATGTAGAATTGTTTGTCTGAAGAAAAATTAATTCATGGATAGTCATGGGAAAGCAGTGCAGTGTATGAGAATATGCAGAGATGTAACAGCATTATCAGGCTCTGAATATTGACTGCATTGTTCTTCTATCAATCGAGGATATGAATTATAATTGTAAAGAATGTTCCTGAAGACTGGCCATTGTTTTCTTAAGGCTGTCATGGTAGACTTTAGTTAGATTATGTTAGATGTCAACTGTAATCTCTGCTTGCTGCCATTCTATTCTGAACAATAAATGTCTTGGTTTAGACTTATTTTGTGACTCATTGAGTTTACTAAAGATTGACAGTAACAAAGAACTTCTTTATATTCTATATTTGATATTTACTGGTCTGTGGGTTCATATTTTTTGATTTTATGAGATCACACAATGAAGCATGTGCTACCCTAAAGATTGTTTCTTCCATTGCTGCTTATGAATTATACTATGCACATGGTTGGCACTATACAACAGGACCATTTTTGCTTTGTAGGTATGTTGTTTAGTTTCATATTCTTGCAGGAAATCAAATAACACTGCATACGGTTTGTATATATACCTCATTATGAGGAATGTTCCCCACTCTGAGTGCTTAAAATTATTTGCTTTATGTTGAACATATCAATTTTGCATTCATTTTTATGATTTTTTTATAAATAATGATGGTAAATAATATTAAATCATATTACTTCAACAAAAGACTCGACTATTACTCATGCTATGAACTTCCTAGATGAAGCTGTTAGTAAGAATTCATGTGTCCACATTTTACCCATTTGTTCCATTCTATGCAAAGTAATGTTCCACATTTTAGAGATGGAAGGTTGAGAGTTATAAGAAGCAGGTGATGAAAGAAAATAAATGGCATACCAATCACATTGAATTTATCATTGTTGTGGCTTTGTGCAGGGTGGGGAAAGATCTTATGGTGTGAAAGCTCCAAGTTAAAGTACATCACTGTGACTGGATATTATTTTAATTTAACTTTGTTTTTACCTCACCACAGCTGACTATCAGCTGACAACAGCTCTTCTCCTCAATCACAAGATCGACTGGACCCACCTTAGTATCCCCTATACTGAACTACAGTCCTCAGGAATCCCATGGCAATGTAAAGAGTTATGTACCTGTACACATGATGATGCTTGCAGAGGCCATCAAGTTTTGCACAGTTGTTGCTACTTTATTTTTTATACTAAGGGAATATTGACTGGAAGTAATGTGCACAATGGTCCAATTATGTATGCAAAGGCACTGACAATCTTCTTATGCAATGTTACACTTATTTTGGGGTATTGGTGCGAGTATAAAGAGGAATATTTTTAGTTTTTTGATATATCGCTTGTTTAGTTCGGCTCATTGTGAGCAGTGCAGAGAAAATGTTGACTGTAATATATGTATTTTTATAATCTACAATTTTAATTATTTCTGTTCATATTTTATGATTTTGAAACTGAACTCATTAATACAGAAAAGCATTATTTATTTGATGAATTTATATATGCATATATATTTTGAAGGTTTTTTGATGATGGTTTTTGATATTACATATTTTTTCACACTTTTGAATATTAACTCATTCTCATTTTCATAATTAGAACTATAAGATAATGCTTTGTGTGCTTAGGTTATCTTTAATGTCATGTTAGTCTGTCAAACAAAGTCTCTGACTCTGAGTTCTAAATATATCTGATCATTTAATTGCACAGGCAGACAGACAAAAAGAAAGTCAGTAAGTAAGTCAGTCAGAGTTACAAAGAACAAAATAGTTAAACTTGATTTATCTGTAACATGGGATGAAACCACAGTATCTAAATAGTTTACCAAAGTTCACACTCCTTAACTACTGTCAAATTTGCAGAATACAGAAAATTAGAAGGATTCTAAAATTTCTTCCACAACCCATTCTCAGATTCTCTTTCACTCACTATAAACCCACAAGTTTTCATAAACATTTTGGTCCTCTTATTAAAAATCTAAAAACTAAACCTGTTGCCATTTCATTGACTGTGTCATATTGATTGCTCAGGAACTTTGAGTTGTTCATTGATCTTCATTTTTTCGTGGTGGGAGTACCTGGTTGTTATCATCAATTTCTAAAATGCACAGACAGATGAACAACAATACATTTTTCACACTTTTGAATATTAACTCATTCTCATTTTCATAATTAGAACTATAAGATAATGCTTTGTGTGCTTAGGTTATCTTTAATGTCATGTTAGTCTGTCAGACAAAGTCTCTGCCTCTGAGTTCTAAATATATCTGGTCATTTAATTGCACAGGCAGACAGACAAAAAGAAAGTCAGTAAGTAAGTCAGTCAGAGTTACAAAGAACAAAATAGTTAAACTTGATTTATCTGTAACATGGGATGAGACCACAGTATCTAAATAGTTTACCAAAGTTCACACTCCTTAACTACTGTCAAATTTGCAGAATACAGAAAATTAGAAGGATTCTAAAATTCCTTCCACAACCCATTCTCAGATTCCCTTTCACTCATTATAAACCCACAAGTTTTCATAAACATTTTGGTCCTCTTATCAAAAATCTAAAAACTAAACCTAACAAAACTGGTTTGACAAGGTGTGTGTGTGTGTGTGTGTGTGTGTGTGTGTGTGTGTGTGTGTGTGTGTGTGTGTGTGTGTGTGTGTGTGTGTGTGTGTGTCTCTTATATACTGGCACTGTTAGAGAAAAATCATTTAGCAATCACCTCAATAATTTTTCTCATGTTTGCAGACTCTAAACCTCTCCCTAAACCTGCTACTAACCAGAGGTCTACACATTAAGTTACTAAACAACCTTTCCCTAGCAGTATCACTATTCAACCATATTATATCTGCGTTGCTTTTGTTTCAGCTCTACCGCGCTGGCGCAGCACGCGCAGAACATGTGCCCCCAGACAAATAATGTCATGAGCATAATAACAATAACACTTCTGGGTGTGGGTAATGCTAAAATTTACGGCCGCCTCGGGACCAAAAACCGGTACTTAGCCTGGGGACAAACCATTACTAGTAAGTACTTGTTTTTTTCCTTTGTTTTTTAACTGAGAAAAAGGAAAGTATTTTCCTTTTCCAGTTGAATGACAGATTTCAGGTATCAGCATTTTGAGGAAACGCAATTGCAACCATTTTAGATGAAATATGCCTCACTGATTTGTGTGCATGTCTAATAATAATATACAGACAGGTAAATAAATAGCTACAGATAAAGATATACAGATAGATATTTACACAAACATACACACAATGCAGTTTTCAATGTAGGTGTTCAAAAACAAAGAGATTTGCAAATGACTTATTTGCTGAAGTTTCTAAATTTCTGATGTTTTTATTTAGAAAGCACCAATATATAATACTTAAATGTGATTGGTCAAACCTCAGAAACATTGTGCCATTATCTTTAGATGAGTCCTGGTATAAACAAAAAGAGACAATAATGCCAGTTCATAATTCTGTCTATAAACTACTGGGCCCATCTCCTGCAATTTGACAGCTTTTTTACAGTTGTTAAAATGGGTCCCAAATGTAACAATTAGATAACTGTTTTGATAGCTGTTAGGATAGCTCTAAAATGCTTCAGTCAGACAAATGGTTTGACTACTATTTTGTTAGCTCCCAAATATCTTGTCAAAAAGTTTGATTTCTTAACCAGCAGTTTTAGTGTTTCCAAATAGCACATGAATAAAGCATTTTTTTGTTTCCTGTGTTGTGTACGCTGCTATACTGTAATTAAAAATATCAGAACACCAATTCATCCCTCCAGTGTCACAGCAATGATCAAAGAAATACAATTCAAATATATTGATTTCTGTCAAAGAATAGTGCTAGTCTTACAAAATTTAAAGAAAAACCTCATAGCTCTGGACCAGCCAATAAAATGGCTAAACATCCACATTTTGATTTGTCTAATCTTTTAAAATACTGCATATTAGTACTGTGTTCCTATAAAGTGAAATGCTATTTAGAACTCCCTCATAACATCCCAGTTCCTGTACAATAAGCAAATTTTAGGTATTTCAGAATACTGATTTTACCACAGAATAACTTGTTGCAATTAGACTTTTAGCTGATAAAATGCAAAGCAGAATGCTATAGCTCCACTTATGTACGTACCTCAATGTAATATTGCAAATATGTAAAACACATGTGCACTCAACCACACAAGTTCACAGACACAGATATCCTCAATAATATGTGTATGTTCACACACACACACACACACACACACACACACACACACACACACACACACACACACACAGGCAGATGTGCACACAACCACACAAATATAAACACACACCCTCAGAGCTCAGAGTCACAAGACACATATGCATACACAGCTTCATACAGATATGCATTACTCACTTAGAAGTTAGTTAACCATTTTGTTAAAGAACAACATACAACATATTCCGTTATAAAAAAGCACAACAAAATTTCCTTTTTTCTAAATGCAGTGATGTCCTCTAGAGAATGCATTTCAGAGAAATAGTACATCTTCAAGAGATGGGAAGTTCTTCCTATTTCCTTATAATGACCACTTTGTGGACATTATTGCTTGAATAAAATATATATACACAATGGTATTGAAAGTCATCAGAAAGAAGTAAGAAATAGATTTGTATGAAATTGAGATGTCAGTTTTAGTGCTCCATCATAGACCACACAGACCACCTTGCTTTTTCTTCTTCTTATTCTTATTATTATTATTATTATTATTAGATTCTCTGTTGCTTTGATTTGATAGTATTTGTGGGGGAAATAAGCTAGCAATGGTGGCAACATATATATATATATATATATATATATATATATATATATATATATATATATATTGAAGAAGGTTAGATGTCAGCATATTTTAGGCTAGAAGTCTGTAGGTGGTGAACCTTGCAGTTGGGTACATACCTGACTGTGATGATCAGAGCCCTGCATTCATAAAGCTGAGGTAACAGCAAAATGGGTATTTCTGGAAAAAATAAAGCTGGTTTTGTGCTGTATTTATTTAACAGGTGATATTAAAATAATCACAGTCACTTCAAGACAAAAAGCACCTACCTAGTGAGGAAAGGAAGCATCCAAGTGAGGTTCTTATTATCACAAACAAGCCTGCATTATATGTTGTGTTGTGTTTGCAGGAGCTCTGCAGTTTCCATCCAAGATCATCAAATGTAATGTTTGTCTGTCCCATCTGTTTAGGATAGGATAGATACTTATCTCATGGTGAAGAAAAAACATAAATCTTGCATTACTGCCAATTTGTACAGAAATGTAGCGGTACTGCAACTGTTCCAGAACACTCTGATTAGAATCATGATGTCCCCTTGGAAAGTCAGTGTTCTGAGCTAAACACTTCTGTAAATAATGTATTTTTTTCATACCAACACCATCTGTTACTGATAATTTGCTTGGTTAAAACAGTAGGGTATACTGTCAACACTCAGCAGTAAAATAAATGGCTTGTTCAGCCTCAGCTGCCACTGTATTGTATTCATCTGACTTATGCTGGTGTACTGCTATCAGTCAGTAATTACTAGTTTGCCCTCAGCACTTGGATATGTAGTTGCAAACCCTAGCAAGGAAAGAAATAAAAGATGCTTTTCTTTTCCAGATCAGCTATGGTATTATTTATATTTTATTTTGCTGACATATATAGTATTTCAGTAATAACGTGTCTGTCTGTAGCAGTGGGATATAGAATTAAGCTCAGCAGGTAACAGAAAAGGACTGTTGGAATGCTTTGCTGTTGTCCCATCACTTTCACGTTTTATTAAGTCTAGATACTGTCTTTCAACTAAAATAATTCTTCGATTAAAGAGAAAGATTTCTTTCCTGATGTCAATGGCACACCTGCTAGGAGGTCAGCTAGAATTCCCTATGCTTATCTTTTGCAACATTCATGCCATGTACTGTATTATGTATTGGATGTCTTTAGATATCCCTCCTGGGAAAATCATCTGTCTTAATAAACTAGTGGCAGACAGTTATAACATCTCAGCTTTGAAAAAATGCATCTAGATGCTATTTCATTCTAAATGTGATTGCATAGCAAATGACACAGAATGTGTTTCTGAAATGCATTATTCACTTGTCCACTCATTTTCTGATACATGTGTTTTCTTCTTCAGGGTTATGTGTGAAACATAGTCTATACTGGCAAGTAATGGAATCAAAGGAGAGAACCCATGCTGGACATGATACAGGTCCATCACAGGATACATACACATTCACTGACATAGTACATGCATGTATACATAGATACCTTGAAATTCTATAACTTGTCTTCCTGGGGTACCTCTTTGAAGAACCATCCTCTTTTTTTCTATAAGTCATCTGGGTTTATATTTCCTTCTCCAATGTTATAATCCTAGTTGATTAAATTTGTCATCTGGCAATTAGTGAATTCATTACCCAATTTTTTTTTAAATGTGGGCAGAAAAACATCCCTTTCTCACCCCTGGAAATGTGTTCAAGCAGTACTGCTGAAAGCTCTATTTACTCACAGTGGTTTCTGTGAGTTATTAAAGTCAAACAAGGACATATGACTGAAGTGTAGTATGAATAGTTATGTTCATCTAAAACACTAGAGGAAGTTAATTTATGTTGTTCAGTCGAATAAGTAATGAGTGGTCTAGAAACTATATGAAATCATATTGTTATTCTTAGTTTATGAATGTGAATTGATGTTATTTCTTGTCAGGTATTACATTCAATAATCACAGATAATCAAAATATTATTTTGTGTATGCCTCCAACAATTCATTGTTTATTGCTGTGTTATCATTCCAACTAGATCCTAAACAGTGATATGAATGGGTATTAGGATTCATTTGTTTAGTTAGTTAATTAGATAAACCAGGGGAGTGAGGTAGTCCAAACATCATTTTCAGTCACATCCTGGGGAAAGACAAGTGCATATACATTTCAAAATTAAATGCAGTAGTTTATATAACATCAGTTGACAGAAGCATTATGAAATAATAACCAGAAATAAGCAATAATTGAAAGCAAAATATTCCTTAACAAAATTTGGAAACAAAACCACAAGGTCAACAGAATTTCTAAATATATAGAGAAAGAAATTAGATTAATAATGCAGACATTGAAATAAATAAGAATAACACTGTGTATATAACTGACTGTACAACAGACATTTTTCTAGAGAGATAAATTTAACCATAGTCACAGCAGGTAGATCAAAAAGACAAGACAAGACTATAGCTGGTTGGTCAAATCAACTTTTGTCAATGAAACAAGAACAGTCTGATTGTTTCTGAAGTCAGATTTTGAGTGGTTGCGAAAAAAAGAAAAATATTTGGAATTTGTCTTATTTTGTATTGAAGAAAGTTCCAGGATGAAGACACTATAAATGAAAATGCATGTTCTTTCATTGATAATTAAAAAATGCCACCTGATTAGTTCATAGCATTATGGTCTCAATGATAGCAATCAGCAGCATATGTTTACAGCCCGCTGTGGGAGGCAAGAGGATTCAATATATTTCGAAGGATTCTCTTCTTATAACAGGGAGCCAGTTGCTTTTTGTATTGAAATACAGTAATGTTCATTATTATGGGTCAGGTGGATAAATGTGAGTATTTTTCTGTCCACTGTAAAGAGGAGTTGCTAAAAGAGAAAGTAAGTGTGATAGTGAGATGACCTTTTCCACTGCTGGCACAAGAATGTTTAACACAATGTCCCTTCTGGCAACACTAGTAAGAAGGCTGGAAATTATATAGGCAACTTTTAAGATGTTTAGCACCATATTTATTTATTTGACATTTGTTGACTGGGTTAGTCCAACTGGGACAAAGCCCTTTTTCAGTGCAGACCTGGGGAGAAAAGCTTCTCAGTAAAAACATACAATTAATTTGACATATAATAATCCAAACGATTTACATAGACATAAGTACTAGCAAGTACTAGCAAGTTTAACATACATAGCAATTTGAATATACCTTTCAGCATGAGGAGATACAGAGGAGAGAACAAGAAACAATACAGCTAGACATTAACTTTTGAAAAGTTTATACAGAAAACGTAAGGCTGGCTGTGAGTAGGAGAAGAGTTATTCAAGTATGAAAGGAATTTGTAAGAGTGCAGGATAGAAGCAGAGAGGAAGGAAAGATGAGTAGGAGTGTTGCAATAAAGACAGATATGGAGAAAGGTATGGTTTCAGAGAATTAGAAGCAAGATAAGAGAACAGGACACCTTAGGGAGATGAGTCAACCAGGAGGAAGATAGCACAAACATAGTTTATTTTCCTTGAAGTGAAATTGTACTGCCTTTCTGAAATGGGATTTGGATCTAATGAATTGGATGTCGAATGTAGTTTGTTCCATTTCTCAGCAGGGTAGCTATAGAGGTTTTTTCCTATGTTGATCTTGGGCTTGAGAATAGTCAGGGGATGTTGTTCAGAGCTTTGCAGGATTCTAACAGGGGTGTAGGGGGAGTTGATTGATGAAATACTGGGCTGAAAGTGGGTTAGTATAGAATAAAATAAATTATTTGAAGCTAAGAGAGGAGGAGGTGATAAAGGAAATCTGACCCGTTCAGTTTTCTGAGTGCTAAACTGTGGTGAGTGAAGTAAGGAAGTTCAGCAGCAAATGTACCTATCTTGTTGTAAGTGGACTCTAGTTTAGAAATAAGTGTGGATTGTATGTTGGTGAGAGTTTGAGAGCCATAGAGAAGTACTGGTAATAGACAGGCATGTGAAAGAGATCTTTTAGCAGTACTAGAGAGAAATGTTCTGTTCCTATAAAGAAGACCAAGTTTTTGATGGGTTTTCTTAATGTTACTTAGAACATGCAGGTCAAATTTTAGCTGGCCATCAATAATGACTCCTAGTAGTTTGGTGTGGCTTTCTGCTATGATGGGTGTGTTATTGTGGGAAGAGATAGTGAACGATGATTTCAAACACCATTTCACAATGATTGCTAAGATAACTAGAGAACCATGATATAGTGGCGGTAGATAGGTTTAATAGAGTTTGTGTAACAAAAGGGGTGGGAGACAGTGTCAAATGCCTCTGAGAGGTCAAGAAAGAGACAAGAAACAAGTTTATTGTGGTCTCTGGCTTGTGAAATGGTATTTATGAATGACATGAGAGCAGTAGAGATACTATGACCAGGGCAAAAGCCATGTTGGGTAGGGGTGATTAGGTTCGCATGAGTAAGGTGTTGTAAGATTTGTTTGTGTACACATTTCTCCAAGATCTTGGATAGAGGTGATAGAATTGCTGTGGGCCTATAGTTGGACAGTTCAGTAGAATTATGTCCTTTATGGATGGGAAGAGTGTAGAACTTTTTCCATATGTCGGGGACCATAGCTTCAGTAGTAGATTGATTGATGAGAATAGAGATGGGTAGTGCCTGGGAGTTGGCAGGTATTTGGAGAAAGAGAGGAGGGAGACCATCAAAAGAAGGATAACAAGGTTTAAGCTTCAGGAGTAAAGATTTTACATGTATAGTGGAAACAGTTTTTAAGCAGAAAGCAGAGAAATTGTTAGAGGGAATAGGAGGGAAGGAGGGTGTGGTGGAGTAAGTGTGTGGAAGATTTATAAGTTTAGTGATAGAGTCTATGAAGTAGGAGTTGAAGTTTGTAGCAGTTTGGAGAGGAGTGAGATAGGGGCTAGGCTGTGGAGTAGATGGGTTACTGGGATGAAGGATTTGATTACTTATATCCCAGAATTTTTTTGGGTTATGTAGGTGGGTTTTTATTAGAGTAGTAGTTTCTCTTGTCATTGATAACTGCTTTTTAGTAAGGCTGCGAAGGTGTCTATATTGTTGTAGATAAAAGAGCAATTTGCTTTTGGACCAAATCTTCCAATTTTTATCCATTTGACCCACTAAGGAGTGAGTGTCGGGAGTCAGCCAGAGGGATATGGCAGATTTTATTCTAACATAACCTATAGGGATAAGAGAATTGCGTATGTTATGAAATATATTATTAAATTCAGTGGCAGCTTCATTGTGTTGTAGTTGTCTGAGAAAGGACCAGTTGATAGTTGAGAGTTGACTATTAAATTCATTAGGATCAAAGTTTTTTAGATTATGGCAAGCTTTGATTGTATGGGGTTTAGTAAGTGTGAAGTAAAATGAAGGACCTTAATCAAACAGTGGTCACTGAGGGTGTCAGGAAGAGTTTTAGGGAGGTGATAGTTATAGGATGTGATACTAGTATCCAATCAAGTATAAATGAATGGGTAGTAGATTTAGTGGTAAAAGTAGGTGTAGTTATGAGTTGGGTAAAACCAAATAGCATTTACCTAAGAAGAGCTTTAAATATTTTGTGTGTTGTACCAGGTTAGAAATGATATAAGAGGAGGACCCTGGCAGTTGTATCTGGAAGAGCAAGAGTTATTTTGGCAAATTAGAACATGTGCTCATCTCCCCCCAGGGTTAAATGATTTTGCATCCATAAAGTGTGTGCTTAAACTTAAAGCTCTTCTTAGGTAAATGCTATTTGGCAATTTGTATAGCATTTTATAGCAACTTTAATGTGAGACAGCTTCTCTTTGAATAATATATTTAATTATTTTACTATCCTTAAGCATTCAGTTTTTTATGCTATTGAGTGTTTTTTTAATGTAGCTTGTAACTTTGTTGTATTATATACACTTTATATCTGTTTTTTTGTATGAATAGGTGCTTCTTGAGTAAACATTTGTTTGACACTGACTAAAAAGATTAAGAAAGGAAGGTTTTATAATATGATGATTATAGGTGTAACCATTTTAAATTGATTCATGACAGTGATTGGTTTATTAACGATTAATGAATGTGAACTACTTTTTTATATAAAAATAGAGCTGTGTGGAGTGACTTTTGTCTGATGAAGGCTGGGCATTTGCTTAGCTGAAAGCGCTTACCTTGAATAAAACAGTCCATGCCGTTTTTATCCAGCTTGGTTCTGCTTTCCAGTTTTGTTTTACAATTTCCTTTAAGTTAAGCACACGCAGAGGTCACATTCAGTCTGGGGCTGGTTTCTCTCTCTTTCTCCATATCCCCAATAAGACTCCCCACTGGCACAGCTACAGGGTTAAAATTTCAGCTGAGTAGCCAAGCTAAGACCCCCAGCAACCTCTCTGTCCAACCAGTGCTTTGTGTCCCTGCTAAAGTAGCTGACACACACACACACTTTGAGATTTGATTGATATACAAACACACACACACACACACCCTGGAAAGGCTGACATGGGTTTGCTAGCCATGCCCCCTTCTATCCAGACTATAAGGTAGTACCAGCTGCCACCAGCCACCCTTACTTATCAGCTACTTTTAAGGCCTTATCAAAGGGTGCGTAATCTTACTGTGTAATGTTACTATTATCCAATTGGTAAGTGTGAAAAAGACTTGCAAGGCTATTTAAGAGTGGCCTGTACAGTGTCACCAAATACATATGCAAGTACTCTAAGAGCTTAAATATCTCTAAACAAACCAGCCATAATTAAAAGTTTTAAATATATTTAATAATAAATAATAAAACCACAAGACAATATACAGTAACTCAGCACAGTGACTACAGAGTTCAGAATCACAGGAAATATGTTAGAACAACATTGCAGGACAGTCTTAAATAAATACAGAAAACATCTAAACTAATCATTACTACATTTCTAACTATATCTAAAATAAATTACTTTTCCCTAGTTACTTACTATTAGCAAGGCAGATGTGCTGAATATGTATGTTTCCAGGTCCAAAGACAAATACAAAATGCGCAGTCTCTGAGAGAGTTCCCAAATTAATATCAAAACATTACTGCTGGGTCAGCTGGATGACATCACTCTTTGTCACTTGCCTTCAGTTCCCAGGCTAAAAGAAACCAACATCTTTGTATCAAAAATACTTATCTCTTGGATATGCAGCAGCTAGGAATTCACAGAGCAATAAAAACACTTTATGTTTGAAAGTTAGTAATTATTTCTGTTTCACGACAATATGAAAAACTTCTAGCTCTAGACATCCTGTCTTCTTGCTGTATTAACTGCCTTTATAGCACATCGTAAAACAATTTCCACTTTTTTCTGGAAGTTTTGCAAGTTAACTCTGCATGTTCCAACTTCTACTATTGAAACATACATTTGCATAGGTATACATTTCTGCTCTTTTCCAGTAGGGTATACTGTGGTTACATTCTTGAAGCTTAGTACATAACATACAGTTCAACACACAGTTCTGCACCAGTAGTTTAATATACACATAACATATAGTTATCTCTTACATTTGTAAGCCAAGCATATGAATGACATTAATATTCAAAAATGGCATATTATTATTTACAAAATTCCAGATAGCTGGGCTTGCCGGGTCACATTTCTCCCTTCCCTAAAAACTCAAGTTAGTTTTTCAAGTGATCCTTGAGAAATTTTGCTTGAGAAGGTGAACCTCTGAGAATACACTATTCCATTCCCTGTCTTGAGAGCCAATCTGCATTGGCATTGCTAACCCCACTGCAGTGCTGCACCGTCATATCATATGCTTGCAACTCTAGGCTCCACCTTAATAACTTGGCATTTTGCTGGCTGGCTCAATGTCGCCATATTAAGAGATCGTGGTCTGTAACTACAGTGAATTTCCTTCCATACAGATAAGGCTGAAGTTTCTGCAATCCCCACACTTTGACTAGACATTCCTTTTCTACAGCTGCATAACATTCCTCCCTGGGTTGGAGCCTACGACTGAGATATACCATTGGGTGCTCTTCTCCCCCTGAGGAAACCTGGCTAAGTACAGACCACACTGCATGGTTTGAAGAATCCACTTGCACAACAAAGTCTTTGCTGTAACCTGGGCTGGCTAACACAGGGGTTCTTCCCAAAGCTCCTTTACACTTCTGGAATGCCTGTTCACATGCTGGGGTTCACACTACGTTAGCTGGCCTGTTTTTCCTTGTCAGGTCTGTGAAGGGCACAGCTGTGGTACTTTAACTGGGAATGAGCTTTCTGTATTAATCTGCTGTCCCTAAGAATGCCCTGACCTGTTTTTGGTAACAGGGGCAGGCCATGTCTGAATGGCTTACACTTTGGGAGGTTCTGGCCTGATCTTACCACTCCCCCACTCTATCTCACAGGTAGGAGACCTCTGCCATACCCACCTGATGTTTGCTGGGCTTAATGGTCAACCCTGCCCTCTGTAGTCTGCCCATCATCTCCCTAACATGCTGATGGTGATCTTGCCAGGAATGGCTGCAGATGGCAACATCATCTAGGTAAGCAAAGGCAAAATCTCCTGCTCCTGCTAGGATATGATCTACCAGCCTCTGGAAAGTTGCTGGGGCATTTTTCATCCCAAAGGGCATCTTTCTGAACTCATACAAGCCAAAAGGAGTCACAACAACTGACCTTTCTCTAGCACATGGATTCAAGGGCACCTGCTAGTAACCCTGCTGAAATCAATTATGGTAAGATACTTAGCCCTACCCAGCTTCTCTAGGGCTTCATGTGTCCTAGGCATGGGGTAAGCATCTGAGTGTGTGTGACTATTTAATTTGCTGTAGTCCACACAGAACCTGGTGCTGCCATCCTTCTTTGATACCAGCACCAGTGAGGAGGCCCAGGGACTGATGGATTCCTGAATTACCCATAGTTCCAACATTTCCTGTATCTCCTCCCTCAGAGTATGCTTGGCTCTCTCAGACACCCTATAAAGTGCTTGCTTAATAGGCCTTTGGGGTCCTGTATCCACATGGTGCTGCACCAGGTGGGTGCACCAAGGTTTCCCAGTAAACATGTCCCCAAACTCCTGTAATACTGCTCAGATTTCTCAAACCTTGGTAGGGGATAGCTGCTGGGACATTAGTACCCCTTCCACTGAGGTGTCAGTCTGAGCTTCACTGAGGAGATCAGTCACCAGATCCCCATCAGGCTCTTCCTGCAATCTACTGCAAATACTCAGCCCAAGGGCCTCCCTATCATGGTAAGGTTTCATCATGTTAATATGGTACAATTTGTGCCTCTGCCTCCTGCCTAGCAGCTTTACCATGTAGTTAACAGCATTGACCTACCTTACCACTTTGTATGGTCCCTCCCAAGCTGCCTGTAACTGGTTGTGTCTGACAGGAATGAGAACCATTACATGCTACCCTGCAGCATACTCTCTAGCTTGAGCATTCCTGTTGTACCAGACCTTTTTCTGCTGTTGGGCTTATGCCAGGTTCTCCTGGGCTAAGCCCATGAATTCCTTGAGCTTTGTCCTGAGGTTTAGAACATATGCCACAACAGACTCCTTGTAGGATTCACACTCACCCTTGCACTCATCTCAAATAAAATCTAGTGGTCCCCTCACCCTATGCCCATGCAGCAACTTAAAGGGTGAAAATCCAGTAGATTCCTGGGTCACCTCTCTACAAGCAAACAACAGATGAGGCAAATATTTGTCCCACTCCCTATTAACCTGGTCTGCAAATGCCTGTAGCATCATCTTGACTGCAGAGTTTAACCTCTCAACAAAATCATTAGCCTGGGGATGGTAGCTGGTGGTCTTTAGGTGCTTCATCCCACAGTACTTCCACAGACAAGCCAGCAGGTCTGACATGAAATTGGCACCTCTGTCAGTCAGTATTTCATTGGGAAAACCAACCCTACTGAAAATTTCTAAGAAAGCATTTGCCACCTGTCCAGTCTCAATGGAAGGCAGAGCCACCTCCTCAGGGTATCTGGTAGCATGATATACTACCACGAGGATATACTTTTTCCCCTGTGGAACTTGGGGTACACAGATGCCCCACAATATCTTTAGCTACCCTCTGAAATGGCTCCTAAATTACAGGCAAAGGCATCAAAGGAGCGTTCACTTTGTTTCCTCCTGTTACATCTCTGGAAATCCCAGATCAATAGACATTCTGCATAATACCTCTCTTTGTACTTTTTATGTCCATATGACCTGCAAAGGGAATATCATGGGCTATGGCTAGAAGTGCCAGACAGTAGGGTCTGGGCACTACCAACTGCTGTATTCTCTCACCCTCTAGCCCTCCCTCAGGGTCCACTCTCTATACAGTAACCTTTTGTCTCAGTATACAGATTCCCCCTTCCCTTGAGAATCAGTTGCCTCACTAGCTACCTCCCTCAAGCCGTATAATGTAGAGTCTGAGAGCTGAGCCTGTCTCAACTATTGCTTTGTAACCCTTCCCTGCTTCCTTTGCTCAGGAAGTCTGGCATCATCAGACAGCAGTGCCTCACTATCAGGCTGGGTACTACTACTACTCACCTCTGCCCATGCAGTCACTCTGTCCAAGGGAACATCAGTACCCACAAGCAGCTGTGGCTCACCTTCAGTTTCATTGCTACAGGGTAGCTCCCTCCATGAAGTAACCACCTCACTAGTCCTGGATGCAAGTGTGCAGTCTGCCTGGGTTTTCCCCAGGCTACCAGACCCACATGCTTGTCTCCAAGCCTGACTGCATGTAACTGCATTAACACATGGTATTGCATTAGCAAAATCATTCCCTATCAGGGCATCTGCAGGGTGGTAGCTTGATACCCTTGTTGTCTCGAGACAACCTGCTGTTAGCATTTTGTCACTCCCACTTACTGGCTCTCCCACCTTTTGTTCCCCGCCTTGCTTCTGTCAGCATCTATATCCTATATGGCTCCATTGGTTGCATTTAAAACATATAACAGTTGGTCCTGAACATATACCTGGATTAGTGGCTTCTCCCTGCTACTGCTGAATGCTGTTGGGGCAGTCTGGGCTGCCCACCATGGGTTCCCTTAGACCCCTAAGCAGCACTGGGTGTCCCATTCCTGTGCAGTGATACCCTGCTTAGTAGGTATAGGTATCCCTTCTTCCCCAACTCATCTGCAATATTGCATTGTCAGTCAGCTAACCAGATTCTCATGTCCTCAGGCAAAGTGTTAAGGGCTTGTTCCCTCACCAAAAGGTCTGCCAGCCCTTCAAAAGTGGTGCTCTGACATCCACTCACCCACCTATGAAAATAAATGCTTAGTTCAGCAACATATTCACACAAACTGTCATCTGTCTTGCTTCTATGCTCACAAAACTTTATTCTATAAGCTTCAAGTGCTAACTTAAAACATTCTAGCAAACAGTTCTTTACAACATTATAATTTAAACAATCAGTATCAGACAATTTGAAGATAACAGTTACAGCTTTACCATGGAGTAAGGGGGTCAGGAACCATACCCAGAGCCCTTGGTTAACATTATACTGTTTACATACCCTCTCAGACATATGAATGAAACTAGCAAAATTATCCCCCTTTGTAAATTATGGAAGAAATGTACTGACCTTTGTTGCTTTTGGGGTTTGGTTACTCCCTTCCCCATTACCTCCATGACTCTGGCGAAGAGTCAGCATCTCCTTTTCATGTTGCCTCTGCCTCTCCTTCTCCTCAGCCTCCAGGCATTGCAGTTTTATATTTTTCACAGGCTCAAGATGTCTCAGTCTCTCTGCTGCTTCTATTTCCAAACGCTTGGTCTCTAGCTCAAGTCTTTTTAACTCCAGATGGATTTTTAAGTCCTCTGTGGAAAGGTTGAGCTGTCCATTTTTTGAGAGTTGTACATCTCCACGGCCAGTCTGATTGTACTCCTGGTTGCTATTCTGTGATGCAGCTGTGACTAAAGCTGCAATCATGTCTGCTTTAGTCAGGTTGACATGCACCAGTCCTTTAGCCTTGCACAACTCAGAAAACTGGCTCCTTGTCAGCTTGCCATACTCCTCTGCTGAGATGCTTGCCTGCCCTCCCTGACTAAGCTAATAAAAAATAAAATAATTGTGATATTAACTCTGAATGTTCACTGTGTGGCTGATTGAGAGTACAAACGCCTTCAGTGACCACTGTACACAGGCTACAGGAATTCAAAATCCACACCACTACAAGAAAATTAATATGTGATGTTGCTATCTCAAACAAAAAACAAGGACCAGCATACAAGGCACCTTTAAATAAACATGAATTACTTTAATAAAAGTATATTGGTTCTTTTAACAGAACGGTTTCAGCTAAATCAATACAGAGCCTTCACCAATGTTAAAGATTCACAGAAAAAATAACCCATTTTATAAATGAGTGAGTTAACCATGTGATTGATTACAACTGCTCATTAAGACCTGGCTTAAAGAGACCACTGAGTTTAATAATCCATTTTTTCTCCATGGAATTCAGTAGTTCATGCCAACCTAATTTGTTGTTTCTGGGTCTATTTATTTTGTCAAAAATGGTGAAACTGAAACATGCATTTCTGTGTATTAATGAATGCTTATAGAGGGCATTGGTTTCTCTCTTGTTTTGAATGTCACTGAGGTGTTCAGATATTCTAAATTTCAAGGGTCTTGAAGTTTGACCAATGTAAAATGCAGGACAATTGCACTTGACCAAATATATTACCCAGTCCGAGGAACAGTTGGCAAAAAATGTTATATTATAAACCTCAGGGGTGTTTTGACTACTAAAACTTTTTGTTTTAAGTAACTTGGCACAATGTGTGCAGTGTCCGCAAGGAAAGCATCCAATTAGAGGTTCAACTGATAGTGTGGTTTGGATAGTGTTGGTGCTCGTGGCTTGCAAATGTTTGAAATGATTTAAAAAGCAGATACATTTCTACCTTTGCGGAAAGAAAACAGGCATCTGTCACCAAGTATTTCATTGAGTTTCGAGTCACATGTTACTATATTCCAGTTTTGCTGAACATTATTGATTAATATGTTAGTATTGCGTCCATATGTGGTGATAAGTCTGGGTGGTTTGGAATTTAATTGGTTGCTGTTTTTGTAAAGAAGGAGATCTTCCCTTTTCATGTTGTCCACAGTATGTTTAGTGTGTAACAATTGACCCATTTTATAACCCCGATCATGAAACCTGAGAACTAAATCATCCCTGAATCGTGTATAGGTGTGTTGATCAGAACAAATGCATTTGATATGCATAAACTGGGATTTGGGAATGTTTTTGCAAATGTGGGGGGGGGGGGGTGAAAGCTGGAGGCATGGAGGAGTGAATTGTTCTCAGGGAATTTACGATGGATTTCTGTAGTCAACGTATGATTAGATGCACGGCAAACCAGGACATCCAAAAAAATCATTTTATTTTTATCATAGTTGACAGAGAATTCGATTCCCCATTTATTTTCATTCAAATATGTAGTGAATTCCAAAAGATGTTCAGTATCCACCCTCCATACCAACCAGCAGTCTTCCAAATATCTTCGCCAGATGTCAATTTCTTCCATATAAATATTATGCGAAGTGTCATAAATGACCTGTTCTTCGAAGTATGCCATGAACAAATCTCCGTATATTGGGCCAAAAGAAGCCCGCATTGCTGTCCCCTTAGTTTGCAAATAACAACTTTCCTTGTAAAAGAATACATTCTTAGTCAAGACATGTTCTGTCAAACACAACAATAGGGTATTAAAGCCAGGTTTGTATAATTCTGTCTTGTTAAGCCAATATTCTAAGGCCTCCAAACCAGCCCAGTGTGGAATATTAGTGTAAAGTGATGTTGTATCCAATGTACAAAGTAACCAGTCTGGTTCCAACTGTGTTTCGGAAATGATTTGGAGAAATTCCGTAGTGTCCCTAATACTTGCTCTAACACATTTTAAAAGTAGATGTAGATATTTGGTTAGGAGGAGGGATAAAGGTTTGGTTAACGAATTCCTACCAGAAACAATAGGTCTGCCAGGAGGATCCTGGAGGTTTTTATGGATTTTGGGTAGAAAATATATATACTGTGGGCAGGGGTTTGATATAGTAAGTTGGGACCGTGTATAATTGGTGATGATACCTTCTTCAACAGCTAATGTGAGGAAAGAGTCAATGTTTTGTTTGAAGAAAGGTGTGGGGTCAGTGGTTAATTGTGGATAGTATCGTACATCAGACAATTGTCTGAAAGCTTCCTTGTCATACTCGGACAGATCCTGTACTACTATTGTACCCCCTTTGTCCACACGCATTGTTTACACACAGGAGGAGGGGGGAAGAAAGCATAAAAGCTATAGACAATATGGAAAGTTTACTACAGATGTTTGTGAACAAAGAACAAATGTGAATATAACCAACATTTCCTCTCATGTCCTCACCTCCTCTGAAATTGAAATTCTCAATAAAGGTTTATCTTTCATTCCTGTTTTTTTTTTGTTTCAGAAGAAAATTTTGTTAATGACATTCTTTCATATTGCAGTATTCTTAATCTTAAATTATTTTTTCAGGAACAGCAGTCATCAAAGATCTCTGATGAATTTAAATATCACAAATCTTCTTTCATGCCTCCCATGAATCAACATGTCTCTATGTTTCAACATGCAATTATTAAAGACCTTCACTTTCAATATAGATCATTTACCCCTTTACCTAACAATATATTCAGAACATGCATGGACAACATTAACAAACTAGCCAACAATCATGAGCTCGTTGTAATTGGATGTAACATCACTTTACACTAATATTTCACACCGGGCTGGTTTGGAGGCCTTCAAATATTGGCTTAACAAGACAGAATTATACAACCCGGCTTTAATACCCTATTGTTGTTGTTATTGGTGGACATCTGGCGAAGATATTTGGACGACTGCTGGTTGGTATGGCGGGCGGATACTGAATATCTTTTGGAATTCACTACATATTTGAATGAAAATAAATGGGGAATCGAATTCTCTGTCAACTATGATAAAAATAAAATTATTTTTTTTGGATGTCCTGGTTTGCCGTGCATCTGATCATATGTTGACTACAGAAATCCATCGTAAATTTCCTGAGACCAATTCACTCCTCCATGCCTCCAGCTTTCACACTCCCCCACATTTGCAAAAACATTCCCAAATCCCAGTTTATGTGTATCAAACACATTTGTTCTGATCAACACACCTATACACGATTCAGGGACGATTTAGTTCTCAGATTTCATGATCGGGGTTATAAAATGGGTCAATTATTACACACTAAACATACTGTGGACAACATGAAAAGGGAAGATCTCCTTCTTTACAAAAACAGAAACCAATAATTCCAAACCACCCAGACTCATCACCACATATGGACGCAATACTAACATATTAATCAATACTGTTCAGCAAAACTGGAATATATTAACATGTATCCCGAAACTCAATGAAATACTTGGTGACAGATACCTGTTTTCTTTCCACAAAGGCAGAAATTTATCTGATTTTTTTTAATCATTTCAAACATTTGCAAGCCACGAGCACCAACACTATCCGAACAACACTATCAGGAGAACCTCTAATTGGATGCTTTCCTTGCGGACACTGCACGCATTGTGCCAAGTTACTTAAAACAAAAAGTTTTAGTAGTCAAAACACCCCCCAAGGTTTATAATATAACATTTTTTGCCAACTGTTCCTTGGACTGGTTAATATATTTGGCCAAGTGCAATTGTCCTGCATTTTACATTGGTCAAACTTGAAGACCCTTGAAATTTAGAATATCTGAACACCTCAGTGACATTAAAAACAAGAGAGAAACCAATGCCCTCTATAAGCATTCATTAATACACAGAAATGCATGTTTCAGTTTCACCATTATTGACAAAATAAACAGACCCAGAAACAACAAATTAGGTTGGCATGAACTACTGAATTCCATGGAGAAAAATGGATTATTAAACTTGGTGGTCTCTTTAAGCCAGGTCTTAATGAGCAGTTGTAATCAATCACATGGTTAACTCACTCATTTGTAAAATGGGTTCTTTTTTCTGTGAATCTTTAACACTGATGAAGGCTCTGCATTGATTTAGCCAAAACCAGTCTGTTAAAAGAAACAATATACTTTTTTAAAGTAATTCATGTTTATTTAAAGGTGCCTTGTATGCTGGTCCTTGTTTTTTGTTTGGATTGCTGTTTCTCTTTGGACCTTGCAGCTGCCGTACTCACAGAGGTTGGACTACTTTATGTTGCTATCTCACCATTATCAACCAATTAATATGTAATGTTATCCCACCACTGCCAAACAATTAAAGAGTGATGGCCCTGCACTGGCCCAGTAATCAAGGAAACTCAATCCTCACCACTACCACCGTGAGGGACGTACATATTGTGAGGATTGCAAGTACACACACAGTAAAGGACAATTTCCCTTAAGAGCACAAAAAGATCACAGTCAGTCTGGGGCTGGTCTCTCTCACTTTCTTCAGATCCCCAGTAAGACGCCCCACTGGCACAAGTATAGGGTTAAGATCTCAGCTGAGTGGCCAAGCTAAGACCTCCAGCACCTTCTCTGTCTAACAAGTGCTTGGTGTCCCTGCCCAAGTAGCTGGCACACACACACACACACACACACACACACACACACACACACACACACACACACACACACTCACACATGCACACACACACACTTTAAGATTTGATTGATATATAAACACACACACACACACACACACACACACACACACACACACACACACACACACAAACACACTTGGGAAAGGCTGGTACAGGTTTACTACCTATGCCCCCTTCAGTCCAGACTATAAGGTAGTACCAGCTGACACCAGCCACCCTTACTTATCAGCTACTTTTAAGGCCCTTACCAAATGGTGCCCAATCTTACTGTGTAATGTTACTATTATCCAAACAGTAAGTGTGACCAAGGCTTGCAAGACTATTTAAGAGTGGCATGTACAGTGTCACCAAATGCATATGCAAGTACGCTAAGAGCTTAAATATCTCTAAACAAGCCAGCCATAATTAAAAGGTTTAAGTATATTTAATAATAAATAATAAAAGAGCAAGACAATATTCAATAACTCAGTACAGTGACTGCAGAGTTTAGAGTCACAAGAAATATTTTAAAACATCATTGCAGTACAGTCTCAAATAAATACAGAAAGCATCTAATTTAATATTTACTATATTCCTAACTATATCTAAAAAAATTACTTTTCCCTACTATTAGCAAGGCAGAAGTGCTGATGATGGATCTTTCCAGATCCAAAGACAAATGCAAAATGCACAGTCTCTGAAAACTCCCAAATTAATATCAAAACATTACTGCTGGGTCAGCTGGATGACATCACTCTTTGTCACCTGCCTTCAGTTCCCAGGCTAAAAGAAATCAACATCTCTTTATCAAAAATACTTAATGTCTCAGATGTGCAGCTGCTAGTAAGTCACAGAGCAATAGAAACACTTTACATTTGAAACCTAGTAATTATTTCCATGTCAAAACAATAGGAAAACTAGCTCTAGACATCCTGTCTTCTTGCTGTATCATCTAACTTTATACCACATCATAAAACAATTTCCACTTATTTTCTTGAGGTTTTGCAAGTTAGCTCTGTATGTTACAACTTCTACTATTAAACCATGCATTTGCATAGGTATACATTTCTGGTGTTTTCCGGTAGGGTACACTGTGGCTATATTCTTGAAGCTCAGTATATAACATACAGTTCGACACACACTTCTGCACCAGTAGTTTAATATACACATAACATATAGTTATCTTAAATTTGTAAGACAAGCATATGGACCACATTAATATTCAGAAATGGCATATGATTATTTACAAAATTCCAGATTGCTGGGCTGGCAGTGTCACAAGGGGTATGATGAGTGAGTGTTTAAAGCTGTGTGGAAGTGTGAAAGGGGTAATATAATTCTTAGATATGAGTTTATATTGGGGGGTTATGACTCTTTTTAATTCTAGTCTGTTTTATGGGAAAGGTTTTCTGTGTGGGACAGATTAAGTTGTGAAATACAGGGAATATGGAGGTCATCTCTGTGCAGGTATAAAGTGAGGTCCAGTCAATGACTTCTAATTATCACTGAATAGTGTTTTAGGGGTTTCAGGAATAGAGATGTTGTGGACAAGTACAGGAGGTCTTTTTTATTGAAGTTTCACTGTGAAAGAGATTAGCTGTAATCAGGTCATATGTAGCTACTCGATATGTAGTCTAGGAGGCTATTGATAAGCCTACCCTAAATTCCCAACTTCACTAAAGCACTGTCTGGTTAAGTAATATACACAATATACACAAATAGTAAATGAAGCTAATAAAATGAAATCATGCAACACAAGAAGCAAACTTGTTAACCTTTTATAGCCTTAGTTCTCTGCACCATCTGCTATACTGTTCCATCAGGAATGTTTGAGATAATGAGATGAATGATGGAGCAGTTTAAGGAGCTTAAGCTAGGCTCTGTTCTTGAGGTTACAATTTTGGTAGGAGGCTGTAGTAATAGAAAATAATGAGTGAAGTTGCAGTTCTCCCTTCATAATTGAAGATGAAGTCATGCATGATGATAAGCATATGTTTGTTAGAGCTAATTATTTCTTGGAGAGAATTTTGTATAATTACCATGCATGTTGCAGCTAGGATATACATTATGGGTCATGCAAAACCATATTTTGATGTTGCCATTATGGGTAAGTTGGAGTAGGGTCCAAATGGAGTATTCTTACTGTGCAATTAATATTGGCAGTTGGAGCATGTAGACAAGGCTGGAAGTTGTGCTTCCTGAACTACTTAGGATTCTGTTTATGACATATCTAGAAACAAATTACTAGAGGCAGCAGCATTGACAGACATGTAAAATGCAGAGCAAGGAACCAAGGTAACTAGAAACCACTGAGTCCGACTCCGCTGAGTGATGAAGACAGCATTGAAGTTTGGAGGTTCAAGATACCTTGGCCTAAATGAGGCATTCAAACATGTTCAGCATAAATTCATGTAAGGTAGATATTAACAGGCAAACCTAATTATTTTCCTACAACTATGTCACTACAGAAATGAAGAGGGGGAAATTTGTGCATGTGATACATATGTATTGCAGCAAAACATTTGACATATTTCACTCGACTTTCTTCCATACTTATGTGTTTATGCAGTTGATAAACTGTCTGAATGAGAGTCCAACTGTCTAAATATCAGGTATTGAGGGTCATAGATATGGGAGGATCTCTGAGGGAATGAAGGTCAGTATGGAATCCCAGATGGGCTGGGTCTACATGCATCACTTTGGAATGCATTCATCTCTGACTTCACTTAACATTCTCATAACTAAGTAATTCACCTTGCTGATGACAAAAAGGCTTGGGGGGGAGAGAGGGTCCATGAACCAAGTCTGATGTGCCAATTAAAAGGAGTGCAGACATGAGTGTGTACTCAGTCACTTCCCTCATAAACAGCCATACACATCTGCCTTCTCAATCCTCAAAAAGCTATCCCTCTAAAATCCCTCCCTAGGATTCACAAACAATCATGCAAGCTTCAAGCAAAGTCTGCACAATGTTTATGTTTTAGAACAATGAGCAGTAGTGCACTTCGAATATGCATGATGCTCATCATGCTAACATGATTACAAGTATGTTTAAATGGCCAACACCAGTGTTGGTGGCCAGGAAACCATGTTGAGCAGAATGGGCACACATGGTAAACATACAGACTTGTCTATGGACAAACCGGTAAGTGTGTTTGTGCAGACAGCATAAAGAGCTACATAAGGCAAATAATGCATGCTGTACACAGGCAGGGAAAGTACACTGTGCACATAAATTAAGCATATAAATACAAAAAATAAGTAAAAGGGAGTGTGGAACGTCAAGGGTAACTACAATACATGGGTAAATCTAATAGAATATCTTGGCTGTCCAGTGCGGTTTGTCCTCTTCACAGTGGTTTTTTGTTTATTGGTCTATTTTGCACTGTGCCTCATGGTCTGAGGTTACAATACATGGGTTACCAGATGAGAAGTGTACTGAGGACAACATGCAGAGAAACCAGAGTTGTATACAGAAAAATGTAAGAGTGGAGGGTAAATGTTCAAATTCTAGTATGATAACTGATGTAAAGGTGCTTATGTCACAAAGATAACTTTGTAATAATAACATTTTGCAATATGTATGTTAGAATAATTATTGGTGGTCACACTTCCTGAGCAAAAGTAGGTAAATAAAATCAGGCATGATATTATAGGAGTTAACAATAACACACAATCACATTGTAACAGAGGAGAATTATATAACATGAATGTCATTGAAATGCTGAGTTGAGATGAGAGTTATCAAGGACAGAACATACATAATGAGATATCTACTACACAGTGTGCATTACATCCATATAACATGCTGGAAAACAGGAATGGCTTAGCAGCCACAATCTCCTTTTGCATGAATCAAATCCATGCCATTATTGTCAACAATGACCTATGCATTAACTGTGTATGCCATAGAAATAGGGCTAACACATGTGCAAGGAGGATTACCCATAAAGTAAATTGTGCACCTCAATATTATACAAGTTATGCATCCCATACATAGGTGTTTGTGCTTTTACAAATGTGGAAGCAGTGTGTGAAATAAATAGTGCCCTTGCATAAGGCACTTCTACCTGACACAGTTATTGTGCCAACAGATAAGAACAGATGCAAGCACCACACCACAATGCAATGTATTCCCCAGAGCTGTGTATTGTCAGCATCTGCCACAGGAGGTAGCAATGGGTATTGTGACACACAAATGAAATTAATGTGAGAATTAAGAAAGGATCCCTGATAATGAATGTCATATCAGCATGTCAGACTGATGAAAATTAAATGAGTATGCTCATGTACACACAAATGTGATCAGTCCTATATCAAAGTTCCATGGTCAAGATTGACTTCTCTGTATGTCTCTAAAAGCTCTGTTCACATGAGTTTGTATAACATATCAAGAGTTAACACTGACTCGATGTAATGGCTGTTGTGTGATATCAGCATGTTCACACAAAATGAATCCCTATGCTAGAAGTGAAAAGCAAGCTGTGCAACTCCTCCAAATAATAAGACCGCTATTAATCACATTTGTCACAGTGCAACTGTTATCACAGCTGCTGAACTCCACATATGTGACGTTATTCAATAATTAAATTAGCCATACTTTATTTGTTCTTAATTTTTATCTGCTAAAATTGATGGTGTAGGCCTCTGCCACTCTATATGTATGAAGTATAATTGAGAGGGAGGGTATCTGTCCTACAGAACATTTAAGACATAGATGTTTACAGTCACTCATTGCTGGTTTGGAACACTTGCCTAGGTATTCAGAAAATCCCCATTATAGTGGGATCAATGAATGTGCCATGGTATAAGTGCATCACCAATTGTCATATGTGTGATTATGTGAAAGCATTACATCTTGTGTATAAATCAAGGAATATGTGTCCCTGTAATTACTTAGAAAGATTCTTGCTATATGTCAGACAACATTGTCTGATGCTAGGTATACCCAAGCACACCTGTAGCCCCCTGCTGTTTTCACGATGATGGTAGAACAACAAGTATGTCCAATGTGGATATAATCCTGTATTGAAATACATGTCTTACTTAGGCATCAACATACATTACACCACCTCATGTCCTCAGTGTTTTGGAGATGTTTCACTACAACTGTGATGGAAATACAATCTATTCAAATGACAGCATCAGTCTTCAATACAGCCTTTCCAAAGGAAATGTAGAATAAACTCTTGTAACAGGAAACAACATCTACACCTGAACATAGCACATGTGGGTAACAACACTATTAGCAACATATACAGTGACCGTAAGCAATGATGTCAGGATTTGAACTATATACCTAACATTACAGCCTAATGAAGGTTTTCTGAAACAAAGGGTGACTACAGATTTATTTGATGACTGTCACATTGCACGTTTCAATGGATGTCTTCACCTTTGTGTATTACCTTCACGTTTCCATTAAATCGTCAGGATTGGATGATGGTATGTAAATGTTGGCACTGATATTAGTTATTTTATATGCTCATGTGTGGGCAATGTGGAATATCAATACCAAGCAATACTTAATTTTCCAATACAGGATGGATAAATGGATAAAAAAATGGTGATTTCAGTACATCAAGGCTGTACGTGGTTGTATATCATTTTTAAGTGTTAGTGCCTAGGTGCATGGCCAACTGTCCAGAATGAAATGATCAATTATCCACACAGTTCACTAAATTTCATATTTGTACATTACACAGTTTTCAGGTAATTAAGTAATATCTTCCAGTAGCAATACTTATTTTTGCTCCAAATCACTTTCAAAAGTGCAATGTTGAGAATCATATTTGTGCAAAGACTGGCAAAGGGTTAGCAGATGTGTGAAGATACTCTGATGTGCTGAAATGGGATGGTGAAGTACCAGTTTTTAGTGGTGTTCAGTGGTGCTCCACATGTTGCATTATACCATTCCATGGTAGTTCGTAAGCTCAATTTAAATATGAAACTTTCTGCTTTCCACATTTGTGCAATGGTAAGATGTGAGTAAATAGAGTTCTCTGCTGAAGGAAACAGTGAAACACTGCATTTGGTGTGCCTACTAGAGTGCAAACAGGCATTGCAATGGTGCAGTGCTGTCAGCACTCTGGAGTGCATAGGATCATAAGAAGTTACTAGGCTATTGGCCCTGAGACCCTTACAAGCCTAGCCAAGAATTTAGCCCATGTTCCAACAAGTCAGCATCCTATGCCACTGTCCAGCAGGGACACAGGTGGAATCCCAGGGGTGTATTTTCTGTCCCCCATCCAGTTATCCAGGTTGTACTTAATGAGAGTTAATGAGGTACTCTGCTTGACATAGAGAGGGACCCCATTCTGATGATGGGGAGTCCCTGAGACACAAATCTGTCCCTCCAAGAAGTCCTGTTGATGTCACAGACCAGGTTGAGGTCAAGCATCCGGGTTGCCCGAGTGAAGCTTGACTTGCGGATATGCAGCAGTCCCATCAAAGTGGGGTCTGAGATTGCATTGTATGCCAGACAGAGGTCACCTCTGAGAAGTCTATAGGAGACTGAATAGAGGGACAGGGCCTTTAGCTTATCTGTATAGGGTATATGTTTGAGGCCTTGGATTCTCCTGTTGAGGATCCTCTGTGGTTTCTCCAGCTGCTGCATGTGCTTTGTGAAGTATATGCTGAAAGGGGCATTGTACTCAATAACGGGTCTTATAAGGGAAGAATACAGGGATGTTATGACCACTTTGTCCCTGGTTGAGATACCCTTACTAATGATGTGGGCCATGTAGAAAGCTTTCAGTACAATGGAGGCAATATGGTGGCCAAAAGTCAGTTTGCTATCAACCTGGTTGCCCAATTCCCCCACGACTGATTGCATGCTTAGGACCTTGTTATTAATGTGATAATTTGTGGGGACATCACTCTCCCCAAAGGGGATGATGATGTGTTTTTTGGCATTCAGTATGAGGCCATGTTTCTGACACCAGTCATTTGTTTGGGTGAGACCCGCTTGGTGGATGTCCACATCACAAGGGGAATTGATGACAGCACCCAGATTGCAGTCATCTGCAAATTTGGTCATCCATAGCCCACTGGTTTTGGCCTGCACCTCAGAAAAGTATATCCCAAACAACAGAGGTGCCAAGAGCAGTCCCTGTGGTACACCACTTGTTACGGGTCTACTGGTTGAGGTGGCTTCCCATATTTTGACTTGAATGGTGGGTTCTATCAGTAAGCCAGTTTGTTACCCATCAGGTAACATATGGATTGTTGCCTAGTTGAAAGAGTTTATCTATTATACTTGAGTGGAGAATAGTATCAAAGGCTTTGGCCAGGTCAAGGTAGGCAGAGTGCACCGTCTTCCCCCTCGTCCATGGCTTTGTTGACTGTCTCAAAGAAGTTGACCAAATTTAACAGACATGACCTCTCCTTGATGAAACCAAACTCTGTGGGATCAAGTGTTTGGAAGTCACCAATGTCCTTGTTAATGAGGTCCATGATAATCCACTCCATGGCCTTGCAGATCAGGTAGTTAGGCTGATGGGTCTATAATTTCCTGGATCGGTGCACACTCCACCTTTGTGCAAAGGGATGACAGTGGCTGTCCTCCCCTTGGCTGGGATGAAGCCGATACTCAGGCTTTGGCTAAATAGTTTGGTTAATGGTGCTGCAAGTTCCTGTCTGAGTTCATGTAGGATGCAACCTGGGATGTTATCGGGTCCCATGGAGGCTGTATTTTTTGCCTTTGAGAGGGCAGTGATAACTTGCTTCCTAGAGATAAAGGGAGGAGGCAGGTACTGAGAATGTTCTGATTTGCTGATGGGGGGACAGAGGGGTGAAGTTTTCATTGAACCTGTCTGCCAGCAGGTTGGCTCTATCTACAACATTTGTGTATGTGGTGTCCTTGACCACCAGTTCTGAGCAGATCTGGGTGCTTCCTTTGAGATTGCAGACATATGTGAAGAAGGCCTTATGATTGTGTTTAGTAGAAGTGGCCAGTTTGGACTCGAAGTTTGATTTGGAGGGTTTCACTAGTGCTCTTATTTGATTGTTAAGGCTAAGGAGAGATTGCTTCCAATTAGGCACCTGCTCCTTCTTGGTCCTGGACAGGAATTTCTTCCTTTGATTATAGAGTTTATTTATTGCAGATGTCCACCAGACAGGTTTACTCTTCCTTAGGGAGGAGGATTTTGTACTGTTGAGTATTCCTGATTACATGCAGCTATATAAATGTTCATGTAGTAGTTTGGTGTAGGTTTGGACATATGTACCATTTCCTATGGAGGGGGAGGTGGCTGTGAAGCTGTTTATACCTTCCCTCAGAAGGTTGTAATCAGCTTTGGAGAAGTTTTTTTGTTTGATCCTATCTGGGGGGGGGGGGGTCAGGGGAGATGGTGACTTCGAAAGTGACCACTTTGTGGTCAGATCTTACCATGGATGATGCACTTGAGAAATTCTACCTGTTAACCTAACTTTCTCTTTGGCACAACGTATGACCTCTTTGAGCTAATTGAAAAAAAGCAGAGTTGAAGTAGGGTTCGACTCCAGTATACAAATGATTGTACAAAGAGTGTCAGAATGTGACTATTATACTTACTTTTTATCATGCCTTTAAGAATACCTAGGAGTAACTATTATAAATATGTTTTCTGGAAAAATTGTATATGTAATAACTACTGAAATATGTTTTATGCCTACTATGCATGAGACGTTTCAGGTTAAATCATAAGCTAACTGGGTATACAATCAGGTGTAAGACAAGCACTCACTGAATTATGCAATAACACCTGAAGTGCCATTTGGCATGACATACTACAGTTGTTCATTGCCAGATATCATGCGAATGGTGAGAACTACAACTGATAAAACAGAAGGGGTTTGGAGAGCTACATAGTCAAGCCATTCACAGGAAATACATATAAAACCAGGCAGTATGAGTTTCACCTAATGCCAGATATGATCCATTATCAAGAAGAAAAATTATGTCTACAGACTTGATTGTTATCTCTAGACCTCACCAAGGAAATACTCCCTCACACATGTCAAAAATCACACCATTGAAGAGACAGTGATAGCCTCTGTTAATGGAAGATGTAGCTCTTATTCTTCACAAGCAATGGCAGACAGAAAATGCCATAACATTTACACCCATCAGCCTACTGAATAGTCAAAAGTACAATGGGATGTCTCCTGTCTCAGTTTTTAGTGTCAGTGCTTGATGTGGAATCATCTTTGCAGTGTGGCAAAGCACTTTTTTGACATGTCTGATTTGGGCACCGAAGCCCCTTTCCGTAATATATTCTATCAGCCCTGTCAGCTCTAATACTACTTCTAACTAGTGCACCAGCTGCCAGGACAGAGCTACCTGATGTGGATGGGGCAAGTAGGACAGGAGTTGTGGAGGTAGATCTGACAGCCTGGGGCCTTCAAGTGCTGGGTTTCAGTGCTGCAACCTGTGGAGGGATGGAGGGCCAGTCCACAGCGGTCAGTCAATGTCTCTGTGCTGCATGGCAGGATCTGTAAGCAGAAATGTATGACAACAGAACATTTTTGAGATATATAAAATATCCTCTGCCAACACAAAAAAAAATTTAGAGAAAAGGAATGGGGTGAGACAAAAAGAAGAGAGAGAGATAATTAGATCTATGGCATATCACATGGCTATAACTTCAGAGAATGAATACTTATGATTGTCCAGTCTATACACCATTGCCATATGCATATATAATGGGAAAGTCTTTACTCTCTTGTACTATTAATCAATCACATTGTTAGAATATCATAAATACCACTATTTATTACATTATTGCCATATTGCATACAGTTACAGTAGTTTTTACGCTTAGACCTAATGCATACATACCCTGTGCCTGTCTGAGGTGATTTAACCTCTCTTGGTGCACCTCACTGTTCACTGAAATGTATTCAGCAGCTATACAACAGAAAAGAAGAGGAGAAGAAGAGACATGAAAGCATATTAAATAACAGTCTTGCCTGGGTACTGTATGCTCTATCATTTAATACAGATAGGTCAGTATATTTACGCAAATGTAGGATGATAGTAGTCCTAAACTCATCTTCCATTTGGCAAAGGAGGTACTTCTTGAGTTGTTTCAGGTCACTATAGTGGTGACGAAAATTCTCAACCATGTGTGGGATGTCAGTTGCACTGAAGACAGCCTTGGCTACTCTGTTCCAAGCCTTAGTCTTATACTGAGACCCAGTGTAGCCCCTTGTAGTAGCCTGCAGCTATAAAACTTCACAGGGAGTGCCATAAATATCCTGGACTCCTCTACACCCTACCTATGTGTTTTAAATTTAGCATAATCATCTCCTGCACCAACCATGCCTGCAGAAGTCAAGCACAAACTCTAAGAATGAATTGTCACCAAATTCCAGTCTCACATTTAACGGCTAGTGAGCAAACATGAACAAGCATACCAACCTCATTTTCTTAATGGTAAACAGAAAGAAGCACTTGAAAGCAGGGGAAAGCATTTTATGAAACAGCAACAAGGTATGGGACATGACAGCGAGATTTGCCATGTGTGATGCTGAACATATTCACACTTTTTCAGATGTTCAACGCTTACAGCCCCAATGGCTTGGCTTGTTACCATTGGTGTTTTGGAGGTTAAACAGGATGACTTGGCATATAACTTTCTGGAATTACACACTGTAAAATGTTAAAAACTCAAAACCCAGAAACCAACCACAGAGGCTGAGCACCGATGAGGTATTTTATTAAGAATTAAGCACTTTCATAATTTATAACATAAGACTTCTTCAAAATTCTAAAAAACACACAGAAAACACTCTGTTTAAATAGCCATCACATTAATCACTTGAGGTGAAAACATCAAATCATGTTCAGTTAAAGCAAACCTTTTACTTAAAATTGTTTTTCGCTAACATCGTAATGTTACAACAGGAACGTGAGTACATATTTCAAGTATTTCAGCCACCCCCTTGCTCATTATACATCAGTTATCTTGACAATATATTTATTGTATGGGAATCTGGTCTGGACAGTTTAGTTTCTTTTATTGAGTATATTAATAGTATCACTAGTTTCCTGAAGTTTACTTACACCATTAATTCTTTATACATCAATTATTTGGACGTATCCATTACCAAGGATATTACCCACAAGAGAATTATTAGTAACATCTATAGAAAGCAAACATATTCCAACAGTATGTTACATTATGTGAGTTGTCATCCTGAGTTTCACAAAAAAGGAATTGTGAAAGGTCAGTTCATCCAGCTAGCACATATGGTATCAGATGCTATAACTTTTCTGATAGAGTGTGAGACTTTGTGTTCCATGTTTACTGCTAGTGACTAACTCTCCACTTTAGTTAGTGCTACTTATGATAAAAACAAGAAGGAAATAGGTATTTATGTTCCTATTCTTAAATCTCAGGAGTCGCTTCCCTTAAATAAATACAAAAATCATAATTGCTGTAAACTAAATTCATTGATATTTTTGTGACTAGGTATACAGTAGACATTCCAGGAATATGTGATATTTTAATAACTAATTGGAAACTTTTTTCCTTTTTTGACAATGAGTATAATTTCCAGGATCGAGAACCTAGACTACTATTTAAAAAATTATTGTCTGATATTTTTTATACTAACAAAAAGGAGGGCACATACAAGTGTGGGTTCTATTCCCAATGTAGAAACATATTTGAAAATGATAGAGTGGTGATTAATAGCATTAAAATCACACCTGAGTTTCACTGCATTTGTAACACTTTTGGTGTGGTTTACCTTGCCCAGTGTCAGAACTGTATATGTTTCTATGTGGGAAAAATAAAAAGAAAATTGAAAGATAGGATTTACGAACATTTTTTAGAAATTAAAACCAAAAAAGACACTAATGCCATTTACAGGCATCTTTTGAATTTTCCCTGCCACAAGTTTCTATATTTTGGTCTACATATAGTGGTTAAGAGCATTAGGGAGGCTCAGGGATAATTTATTGGAACTTTCTGAGTTAAAATGGCAAATAAAACTTAATGCATGTTCTTACCCAGGTTTAAAGGATGCTGTGTCAATGTGGAGCATTTTAAGATTACGCTCATATGTTGTTTGGTGAGTTATTTTATTTAATATATACTTACTTGTTTTCATTTTTACTATAAATTTATTGTACATATATATTTAGTAGCCTCTTTCCTGTTTTTTTTTTAGATTTTAAGTAATAGGTGTGTTTTAACTGAACATGATTGGATGTTTTCACCTCATATGATTAATGTGATGGCTATTTAAGCAAAGTGTGTTCTGTGTGTTTTTTTAGAATTCTGAAGACGTCTTATGTTATAAATGACAAAAGCACTTAATTCTTAATAAACTGTCTCATAGGTTCATAGGTAAGTACTAGGCTATCTGCCCATGGGCATTTATAAGCCTAGCCACAGAGTGATGTCTTTCGCCTCCCCATTAGATTAGTAACCTGAGCCTCTGTCAACAGGGCTTCTGAAGTGATCCCAGGGTAGAACTTATGATTACCCATTCACTCATCAAGATTTCTCTTGAAAAGGGTCAGAGAGGAGCTCTGTCGAATATGGATCGGGATTCTATTCCAGAGTGAGGGGAGTCGCTGGGACAGGAATCTATCCCTCCAGCATGTCCTGTTTATTGTTGTACATAGGTTCAAGTCACTAGAACAAGTGATTCTGAGGGATCTCGTTTTTTTGAGGTGAAGCATGACCATTAGTTCAGGGTTTGACATGGCCCTATAGGTCAGACATAGGTCACCTCTGAGAAGACGGTAAGTGACTGAGAAGAGCTGGAGCTTTTTTAGTCGTGCTTCATAGGATAATTGTTTAAGGCCCTTAATCCTCTTTGTGAGGTACTTCTGTGGTCTTTCTAGTTGTTGCAGGTGTCTAGTGAGGTACATCCCAAATGGGGCATTGTACTCTATTATGGGCCTAATGAGTGAGGAGTAAAGGGGCACAATCACCTCCTTGGATCTAGATGAGAAACCCTTTGTGATCAGGTGTGCCACATAGAAGGATTTCCTGACCATTTTGGCTATGTGGTTATCAAAGGAGAGCATGCTATCTACTTGGGTACCCAGGTCCCTAATTACTTCTTCTGTACTTAGTGGATTCCCATCTATGTGGTAGTTTGTAGGTACTTTGTTTTTCCCAAATGGGATTACTATGCATTTTTTGGCATTTAGCTTGAGGCCGTGACTTTGACACCAGGTGTTTGACTCTGTGAGACCCTTTTGCAGGATGTCTGTGTCAGCTGGAGAGTCAATTATTGCACCCAATTTACAGTCATCTGCGAACTTGGTTAGCCACAGTCCCTCTGCCTTTGCCTGTACTTCGGAGAAATATATATCAAACAGGAGGGGCCCCAGGACTGAGCCCTGTGGGAGTCCGCTTGTGACTGGTTTAGAGTCAGACATGGTGCCCACCACTCTTACCATGTGGGTTCTGTCTGAGAGCCAATTGGCAACCCATCTCGTGACATAGGGGTTAATATTTAAGCTGGTGAGTTTGTCTATGATTTCTGGGTGTGGGATGGTGTCGAATGCCTTAGCGAGGTCCAGAAATGCTTTGTGGACCACTTTCGCTTCATCTATGGCCTTGGTGACTGTTTCGAAGAAGTCGACCGAGTTCAGGAGGCAAGATCTGCCTTTAACAAAGCCGAACTGGGTGGGGTCCAGTGTCTGGAGGTTCCCAATGTCCCTGTTAATGAGCTCCATGATAATGCGTTCCATGGCTTTGCAGACCAAGCTAGTCAAGCTTATAGGGCAATAGTTCCCAGGGTCAGTTGTGGCACCACCTGTGTGGAGTGGTACGACTGTTGCTGTATGCCATTCTTTGGGTACATAGCCTGTAGAGAGGCTGAGTTTGAATAGTGATTTGAGATGGGGGGTTAGTTCATTTTGAAGCTTGTGTAAGACACAACCTGGGATAGCATCTGGTCCCATTGATGCTGTGTTTTTGGCCTTTGCAAGGGCTGTCTTTACTTGTGTGTCTGAGATATCTGGAGCTCCACATTCTTCTGGGATGGGTGCTAGCCCCTTTGGTGGAGAGGGAGGGGTGAAGTTTGCACTGAACTTGTCAGCCAGGATATTGGCAATGCTGGTTGGTTCAGTGTATTTATGGCCATTATGCACTACCTCGGAGCATATCTGATAGTTTGCCCCATAGACTCTTGACATAGTTAAAGAAGGCCTTGTGGTTATCCTTAGAGTCATTGGCTATTTTTCTTTCAAAGTTGGCCTTGGATGATTTCATAAGGGAGTGCAGTTTTTTACTGATGTTAATCAGAGATGCCTTCTTATTTTGGGATATTGTTCTATCTTGCAGGAGTTTCCTCCTTCTGTTGTAAAGTTTATTTATGGCCGGGGTCCGCCAGACTGGCTTCCTCTTTTTTGAGGAGTTGGTCTTGGTTTTACTTGGGATGGCTCAGTCCATGCATTCTTGAAGGTGTTCATAGAATGCACTTGTAAAGGATTCTGCCGATGGGTCATCATTTTCCATTTGATTGGGAGCTTTGAAACTTCCCACCTCGGTCTTGAGGAGTGTGAAGTTGGCTTTAGAGAAGTTTTTTACCTTGATTTCCTTGACTGGGGGGGGGTCGGGATGTGGATGTCCAGTGTGATTAGTTTGTGATCTGATCTTACCAATGACGAGTTTACCTCAGGTGTGGAACATAGGTTCCCCAAGTTGGTGATGACCAGGTCCAGTATGTTGTCACCTCTTGTGGGAATGGTGACCAGCTCTTCAAGGGCGTTTGAGTTTATAAACTCAAGGAAGCATTGGGCTAGGGCGTTTGAGCTTGAGTAGTTTTCCCAGTCAATGTTTGGATAGTTGAAGTCACCCAGTAGCATGGTGTTGGGTAGAATCTTCATACTTTCTAATGTTCTCAGGAATGCTGCGTGAGCATCCTGAGACAAGGTGGAAGATCTGTAGCAAGCTATAAATTGAACAGTCAATTTACCTGCTGTCAATTGCACTTGGATGGTCTCAGATTCTGTGTGCTGTGCTACTAACCTGGAGGTGTGGGTGTTCTTGATGCATATGGACACACCCCCTCCTTTTGTGTTCCGATCCTGGTTTTGGGACCTAAAGGTATGGTAGGAGTTATAGCCTGGTAGTGCTGGGGTGCTCTCTGGAGCCTTGAACCAGGTTTCTGTCACTGCACATACATCAATTTCTTCCATACTAAGGAGAGCCTTGAGTGCATGCATTTTGAGATTTAGACTTCTGGCGTTGAGCAGCATTACCCCCAGTTTTTGTTTATTATTGTTGTTTATGGAGGCGGGTTTGTCTTTTGAGCCTTGCCCAAAAAAGGCAGTATTGGGGCTGCAAGAGTCTTGGCCAGTATTCGAAAGCCCAGGGGTGACAGGTGCAAGCCGTCTCAAGCAAAGCAACGTGGCTTGTCAAACATGTCGTCCCAGGCTGACAAATACTGGATCCCCTTTGAATAACATCAGTAGTTTAACCAATTGTTGAAACTGATCATTTTTTCTTCATATGCTGGCATCATTTTGGGTGAGGGCAGGATGCTACTCAGAGTCAGAGTCATACCAGCCTGGGCTACATGGTCAGAGAGCTCCTCCATGTCTCTTTTCATGTAGTCCAGGGATGTACGTCTCAGGTCATTTACGCCAACATGTACAATGACAGAGTCATATTTGTACTTGTTGTGGAGTGACCTGAGTGCATGCATTATGTGGTGGATTCTGGCACCCGACAGGCAGTCTCTGTGACTGGTTTCTGGGTTTTGAGTTTTTGAGATTTTGTCGTGGTTCCTAGTTTGTTTTTCACTGTAAAAAAGTTTGTTAACCAATGTGGGAATCAAACCTAAGAAAGAAATAATGCATAAGTTTCAAGCAAGGTGAGTGCTTGTCAGTGCTCAATGACAACTCCCTTTCAGCCCTCTTTATTACAGACAAACTTCATTCACTATGAATGGAAATATACTTCAGATAGACCTGACATCTTGTGAAATGCATTCCTGTGAAAGAGACGTTTTTACTGTTGGTAAATGTATATCAGATGGATAGACTTTTATGAGTTGATTAATACAGGCTGGGGTATGATACTTACATACTTCAAACATAAAAAATGAACAAGCACAGGAATCTGTCTAGTTCCAACATTACCACAATGAGTGTTGGCGAAAAAATAACAAACAGAGAAACTAGTAGTCTTAAAACTTTGTTGTTGAGCTCAGTCACAATAATTTCCAAAAATCATGAAACTTATGCAGTGTTCCAAAGCAACAAACCTTTGTCACACACTATATGTTTAATATTGCAAAATATTTCTGATTTTTTGATACTGTGGATCACTTGTCTGTGCCTAATAAAGGCTTGTTGCTTTGGAACACTACCTGGCTTTCATGTTTTTTGGAAATTATTGTGACTGAGCTCATCAACAATGTTTAATTCCACTAGTTTGTCTATTTTTTATTTATACTTACTGTCACATGTCTTATGTATTCAAATGAGACAATAAGGCTGGGTATGTATTCAAGTTGTTTATTATACATACACACATCAGGAGCTGTAACTTGTACATATACTTAGCACTTCATATGCTTACTGATTGAGTTGTTACCTCTAACACACACACGTGCATCTTCTATTCGTGCTTACATTAACACTGATTGACTACACAAAATGGCACTGACTTTGCATGTGCTCAGCAACATCTATGCACCTGCTGTCTAACTACAGTGGCTGACTCCAGCACTACCAGGTTATACCTCATACCATGCTTTTTGGCCCCAAATCTTGGACCGAACCACAAAAGGAGGGGGAGTATCAATATTCGTCAAAGATACCCACACCTCCAGGTTGGTGGCACAGCACGAAGCATCAGAGACTATCCATGTGCAACTAACAATGGGTAAAACTGCCTTCCAGTTTATAGCCTGCTACAGACCACCCTCCCAAACCCAGGAACCCCACTCGGCCTTCCTGAGAACACTGGAAAATATGAAGGTCTCTCCAAACACCATTATATTGGGTGACTTCAACTACCCAAACATAGACTGGGAGCATTACTCTAGCTCCAACACCCTAGCCCAAAGATTCCTAGAATTTATAAACTCAAATGCTATGGAACAACTTGTTACCACTCTCACAAGAGGGGAAAACATACTGGACCTGATCATCACCAACATGGGGACTCTATGCTCCAGACCAGAAGTGTATCCCTCATTGGTAAGATCAGACCATAAACTAATCTCACTGGATATTCACATCCCCACTCCACCCCCTGTCCTGAAAACCACAGTGAAAAACTTCTCTAATGCAAATTTCACACTCCTCAAAACCGAGGTGGAATCCTTCAAAGCCCCCGGGCCTGTGGAAAATACGGCCCAGACCACAGAATCCTTAATAAATGCATTATATGCACACCTTCAGGAATGCATGGATCATGCAATCCCAAATAAAACCAAGTCCCAATCCTCAAAAGGCAGACGTCCTGTCTGGTAGACCCCAGCCATAAACAAACTATACAATAGAAGGAGGAAGCTACTACATGATAGAGCAAAATCCCAAAAAGGGAAGTCATCTCTGATCAGTATTAGCAAAAAACTACGGGCACTCATAAAATCGTCTAAGGCCAGCTTTGAGAGAAAAAATTGCACAGGACACTAAGGATAATCACAAGGCCTTCTTTAGTTATGTTAGGAACCTGGGTGGGAATTCCTAGATATGCTCAGAATTAGTCCAAAATGACAAAAAATACATCGAACCCACAGACATTGCCAACATCCTAGCTGACAGGTTCAGCACAAACTTCTCCCCCCCTCCCCACCAAAAGGGCAAATATCTATCCCAGCAGAGTGCTGCCCCCTGACATCTCAGATACTCAGGTAAGAGCTGCCCTCTCCAAAGCAAAAAACACAGCCTCAATGGGAACAGACGGTGTCCCGGGCTGCATCCTACATAAACTCCAAGAAGAGCTAAACCAAACATAAAACTACTGTTCAATCTCAGTCTTACTACAGGATATGTACCCAAAGAGTGGTGTACAGCAACAGTGGTCCCTCTCCACAAAGGTGGTGCTTCAACGGATCCTGGAAACTATCGCCCCATAAGCCTGACTAGCTTGGTCTGCAAAGCTATGGAAAGGATCATCATGGACCTCATATATAAAGATATTGGGGACCTACAGACACTTGATCCTACCCAGTTTTGCTTTGTTAAGGGCAGATCCTGCCTCTTAAACCTGGTTGATTTCTTTGAAACAGTCACTAAGGCCATTGACGAGGGGAAGGTGGTCCACACAGCCTACCTGGACCTCACAAAAGCCTCCGATACAATACCCCACTCGGGCATTATAGATAAGCTCACCAGCTTAAATATAAATCCCTGTGTCACTAGATGGGTTGCAAACTGGCTCAAGGACAGAACCCACATGGTTAGAATTGCTGGAGCCATGTCAGACTCCAAACCAGTTACAAGTGGCATCCCACAAGGCTCAGTCCTGGGACCTCTCTTGTTCGTTATATATTTCTCGGAGGTAAAGGCAAACACGGAAGGACCGTGGCTGACCAAGTTTGCAGATGACTGCAAACTGGGCGCCATAATCAACACTCCAGCCAACACAAGCATCCTCCAAAAGGGCCTCAAAGAAACAGACAACTGGTGCCAGAGCCATGGCCTCAAGCTAAATGCCAAAAAGTGTATAGTCATCCCCTTTGGCAAAAACAAAGTGCCCACAAATTACCACATAGGTGGTAATCCATTAAGTACAGAAGAAGTAATTAAGGACCTGGGGGCCCAAGTTGATAGCAATCTCTCATTTGACAACCACGTGGCCAAAGTAGTTAGAAAAACATTTTATATAGCCCACCTAATCATGAAGGGATTCACATCTAGATCAGGGGAGGTCATCGTGCCTCTTTACTCATCCCTCATCAGGCCCATAATTGAGTACAATGCCCCTTTTGGGATGTACCTTACCAGACACCTTCAGCAACTGGAAAGACCCCAAAATTACCTCACCAAGAGAATCAAAGGGCTCAAACAGATGCCATATGCTGCCCGGTTAAAGAAACTCCAGCTCTACTCATTGGCATACCGCCTGATCAGAGGCGATCTCTGCCTGAAGTATAAAGCCATGTCCAACCCGGAATTAATGGACATGCTGCACCTCTGAAAATCCAAATCCCATCGAGCTACACGCTTGAGAGACTTGAACCTCAGCACTGAAATAAATAGGACATGCTGGAGGGACAGATTCATAACCCAGAGGCTCCCTTCACTCTGGAATAAAATCCCAGTCCAGGTTAGGCAGAGTCCCTCATTGACTCTCCTCAAGAGGAATCTTGATGAGTGGATGGGAGATTATAGGTTTACCCTAGGTATCACTTCTGTGTCACTGTTAGACAGAGGCACAGTATACTAACCTCGAAAAAGGGCATAGCAAAATTATTTTAAAATGGGTGGTGAAAGCCAAACACACTATGGCTAGGCTTATAAATGCCCTAGGGTAGATAGCCTAGTATGAACCTATGAACCTATGAACCTATGAACCTATGACTAGGTTCAATATACACACAGATCTACATCCTCCCTCTTTAACTTTGTTCCACATTGCAAAAAACAAGAACAAAGGCACATTTAAGGGCTAGACATTATTTCAACATTTCAACAAAACATAACTGATTTCAAGTCCAAGTCACTGTGTATTTAGGATTGAGTTTGCAAATTCTATCCAATCTAGCTACATAGATATTTTGACTTGGTTTAATAATAGGGATAGTCTCTGGGGATTTGTTCAATATTGGAACATCTGGGTTTACATCAGAGTTGTTTGAAGAAAGCACACTGTCCTTTTGAACTCAAACAGTTGATGAGTCACTCTGGAAGTTAGAGTCACTGGCAGAGGCAATCTGCTGTGACCCTGGTTTTGAGACAGGTAACACATCTACGATTCCTTCTGTGATCCATTCATTCAGGTTTTATCATGTAAGATTTCAGTTCCTCAGAAATGTCCTTCATGATTCCTACACGATCATAACCTTTGGATGTTTGCATTCTTACAACTTCTCCTTGTACCAATGGTCAAAGGAATTTACTGGTTTTATCATAGTACAATTTTTGTGACTGACAGTTTCTCGAAAGTTGAGCCTTGGTCACTCTGCTATTCTTTGTGTTTGGTACTAACAATAGTTTACTGATTGGAAGAATTGCTTGTGTTTGTCAGGACATCAGTCTTTGAGCTGGTGAACTAAGGAAGTTGTCTTGAGGAATCTTTCTGAAATTAAGTAAGTTAAGGAAAACATCGGTACCATCTCTTTTGGATTTCTCTAACAAGTGCTTTCTGAGCTGCCCGTTCAGCTAAACGGGTGGCTTGTGGATACTCAGGACTACTGGTAATGTAAACATAGTCTCAAGACTCAGCAATTTTTTTGAACTGTTAATTAGTAAACTGTGTACCATTGTCAGACATGGTGTGGACTACCTTAGACAGAAAAATGTCTCTTCAATTTTATAATGTTTGTGCTGGACGTCATGTTAGGAAGTAGGTCAATTTTGAACCAGTTTGAGTAGCAGTCTACTAACACCAAGTAATGTTGACCATTCCATTCAAAATATCTACAATAACTGTAGACCTTGGTAATTCAGGAATTTGGTGTAGCTGAAGTAATTGGTTCTGCTGATGTGGTTTGGTGCTGTTGCAAATTCAACATGCTAGAGTTTCCTTCTCTATATTTTTGGACATAGAAGACCAAAATACAATGCTTCTTGTCCTTCTTTTGGTTGAATCAGTACCTGGGTGATGACAGCGCAAAATTTTGCTATATTCCTTTTCTAATGCTTTAGGAATTACCTCTTTTGGACCTTCATGATGATTCCATCTTCCACCATGAATTCATCTCTGTAAGGAAAATACTGCTAAATGTCAAGTGGTAAACTGGTTTGTCTTGTTGGCCATCCTTGACTGATAAATGTTTTTCAACTTCTGGAGAATTGGGTCTGAAGCTGTGTGATTTCTTAGTTCATCAAGCTATGATGATGAAAAATGTCTGACTTCCATGACTTCAAAGTCTGTTGTTTCATTTTCATCCTGCTCTGTCATTTGTCTGGGTGCACATGACAAAGCATCAGCAAGGTACAAGTATTTACCTTTTTTGTAAACAATATTGAAATTGTCCTTTTACAATATTAACATCATGTGTTACAGTTGAGCTGAGACTGTATGTATAGGCTTTTTCAAAATTGTCACTAGTGGTTGGTTATCCGTCTCTATTTGGATAGGTCTACCATAAATATAATCATTAAACTTTGAGCATGCGAATACTACTGCCAAAAGTTATTTTTCTATATGTGCATAATGCATCTCTGTTTGAGTTAAAGTTCCTGATGCATAGCAGTGGGCATGCTTTCTTGAAGACATGCTGCACCAAAGTTGTACCTTGAAGCATTTGAGAATGCATGTGAGCAACAACTATGTGCTTTTTATGAGAAAAATGATAAAAAGACATTTTATAATTTTACTGGAAAATTTGCAGTCAAGTGATAATATTGTTATTAAACAAGCTGATGAAGGTGGGGCAGTAGTAATAGTAAATAAATTAGAATATGATCAAGCTATGAAAGACTTCTTTTCTGATACTCAGACCTTTGTAGGAATTAACGCAAATTATGTGAAGAGAATCATTTCTGAAGTTAACATGCTGATATATGATCAGCAGTTGTCTGAACACATTGATATTGAGTTATTTAACTTTTTAACTGTCCCTTGCCTACTTATACCAATTATATATGGTCTCCCAAAAATACAAAAAGTGTATTACATCCACCTATGAGACCTAGAGTTTCAGGGAGGGGCTGGGTGACAGAGACAATATCTTTATATCTGGAGCATGTGTTAGAGAAATATCTTGTTAGTGTGAAAAGTTATATTAAAGATACAGCCGACTTTTTAAGACAGTTATATGAATGGTATGAGTGGAACACTGTGGCCACCTTTATGTTAGTTACTATGGATATAAATTCTCTATTCACTGTAATTCCAAATTAATATGGTCTTGAATCAATAAGTGACTTTTAAGAAATAGAACTGGTGTGTATTCTAGGGAGATATAGAACATATATCAGTTTTTGGAAATAATTTTTAAGTAGCAACATATTTATGTTCGATGATCTTGCACATCACTGGTGTTGCTATGGGAACACCAGTTGCAAATTCATATGCTAATATAGTACTAAGTCAGTAGGAAGATAAATATGTTTTAGATGAAAAGTCAATTTTAGAAGTAAAGTTTTATTTTTAAACCTTTTGTGGATGATATTTTTTTTTTGTTTGGGAGGTAATCATAGTGAATTAGAGGCATTTGTTAGGTATTTGAGTGATATGACCAATTTTCTAAAATTTAAGTTAAAATTTTGAGACAGAGAAATAAATCTTCTGGGTGTGAAAATTATGAAAATTCCAGAAGGTATAGAAACAACAATTTATAGAAAAACAGTGCAGGCTAAAGGTATATGCATCAGCAAAGTATGCATGTCCCTCATATATTTAAGGGCATAGTAAAAAGTCAGATGCTTAGGGTAAATAGATTGAATACCAATGAAAATAGATGTCTGACACAGATGAGAGAGCTTGCAAATCATTTCAAACTAAGAGGCTATGATAATACCCTTCTCCAACAAACTATGTCTGATATAATGACTCTGAGAGATACAACAGCAAAACCTTATTTTAAACCTCCAACAAATGGTTAACAATAGAATAGGTGATGTGAGATATATTACTACTTTTAACACAAAAGCTCATGGAGTGAAATAAATAAGGAGAAACTGGGGAATATTAGAAAGTTTGCCTGAACTAAAGAAGTTTATTACAAATGAACTTAAGTTTGCATATAGAAATTGTACTAATCTTAAAAGAAGAATTTGTTATAAGGACATTAGGTCACAAGTAAATAAAGAAAGAATAATACATGAAAAACAGGGAACATTTCCATGTTTTAACTGTGTGAGCTGCAAATATATTTCTTCAAACAGCTCTTAGCTCAAGGAAAGAATATAAGCTTGATGTATTTGCTACATGTAATACAGTGAATATTGTCTATCTGACAACGTGCATAAAATGCCCTGCATTCTATGTAGGTAAATGTGGTAGAAAACTAAAATATCATATACTAGAACATTGCTCTGAGATTCGTATAAATAATTTATCAAATGCATTAGCCAAGCATATAGTTAAAGATGGCTATGAACATAGCTTTGTGTTCAGAGTCATTGATAGAATTTATAACAATGTAACAGAGGGTGGCTTAAATAATTTCCTGGAATTGAGAGAGTATGCATGGATAATAAGACTTCAGGCTAATAGTCACCTAGGACTAAACACAACAATTAGTATCAAGCCAGCATTGGTTAAGAAGCAAATGCAATTAAAAAAATAAAGTTATTGTTCACATCTATTTTGTGTATATACATTCACGTGTGTGTGTGTGTGTGTGTGTGTGTGTGTGTGTGTGTGTGTGTGTGTGTGTGTGTGTGTGTATATATATATATATATATATATATATATATATATATATATATACATATAGATGTTGCATAGGTAATTTGCATATTTTTAGGAAGTTATATAATTGTTACATGATGAAATAATTTTAATTTGCTCAGATTTTATTGGCTATGAATGCCATGTGATCACTGTCTTTTGATATAAAACAGCTGTTGGAACTCATATATGTCTTTGCACTGAAGAAGGGTTGTACCCAAAAGCTGTATGCTCTGCGCGTTTGTACATTAAGTCCTGTAGATGTACTTTTATTAAAGTTTTTACAAGCTACGAGGGTTTCTTGGTTTGAACTTGTGCTGTGGTTTGTACATTGAAGCATCACACAAAAGAGTTACAGGTTTGTAAACATAAAGTTGTGGGAAGAAATATCCAGGGAATTGTTATGGCTAGGCTTGTATAGGCCCTAGAGCCGATGGCCTAGTACCAACCTATGAACCTGTGAACCTATGAACATCATGATATCTCAATGTGGGTGGACTGGCAATTTTCTTATTCAAAATATCAAATGCTCTTTGGTGTTGTATCAACCAGAACCAGTTTATATTTTTGCGAGTCAACTCACATAATGGTGCGGAAAGCTCACTCAAGTCTGGAATGAACTTTCCTAAATAGTTGACAATACCTTGAACATGTTTTAAAGATGTGACATTCTCTAGAACTGACATTTCAACAATTTGTTTGCTTAGACAGATCTGGTTGTAAGCCAGAACCTGTAAACAAATGTCCCACATAAGTAACTTCTTTCAGTTTTAATTTACATATCTGAGGATTCAGTTTGAGATTTACTTCAAGTACACAGTCTAGAGCTTTCCTGAGATTTCTATCATGTTCATCTACACCAATGCCTCCAGCAATAATGTCATCTACTATAATAGCACATGGATAGCCGGCAAATATTTGTTCTATGGCACATTGAAATAACTCACTGGCAGATTTAATTCCAAATGGCATTCTTAAAAATCTGTATCTACCAAATAGTGCACTGAATGTAGTTAACAATGAAGATTTGCAGTCAAGCGAAATTTGCTAAAAAGAGCTTTTTGCATCTAAGACTGAAAAAACTGTGGAATTTGACATGTGAGCAGCTACCTCTTCTACTGTACACATTGGATGATGAGGATGCTTAAGTGGTTTGTTTAAGTCTTGTGGATCAATACATATTCGAATATCATCTGAGCTTTTCTTATGAGCTATGACCATGGAGGATATATTCAAATATCATCTGAAGTTTTCCTATGAGCTATGACCATGGAGGATATTGCCTTATTATCTATGCATGCAAGTACAAATACAAGGCGATCTGGGACTCCGCCTTGATGGGACTGCTGCATATCCACATGTCAAGCTCCACTTGAGTAACCTACACATGAGGCCTCAACCTGGTCTGTGACATCAATAGGACTTTTTGGTGGGACAGATTTGTGTCCCAGAGACTCCCCCATCTGTGGAATAGACTCCCTCTCCACATCAAGCAGAGTACCTCTTTACCCCTTTTTAAGCGCAACCTGGATAACTGGATGGGAAATAGAAAATACATCCCTCGGTTGTCACTCATGTCCCTGCTGAACAGGGGCATTGGGTGTTGATTTGTCCATACATGGGCTAAACTCTTGGCTAGGCTTATAAGAGCCTCAGGGCCAATAGCCTAGTAACTTCCTATTATACTATGATCCTATACCCATTCAGTCGGTTCTTTTACTGGATTAAGGAGACCTAAATTCACCATTTTGTTTAGCTCTGCTTTTACTTTACTCTGCATTGCTACTGGAATCTTCCATGCTGACCTGACAACTGGACTTACTTCACAGTTTAACTTCATGGAATATGTGACTGGAAGTTTACCAAGCTCGTCTTTGAAAATATCAGCATTTCCACTAAAAATATTCTGTGTAAAACTATCATTGTTATTCAGACTTATATGGTGGACCTCTTTATTAAATGAAATCAGTCCCATTCCCAGACTGTCTTTGAGGCCTAACAGTTACAGCACTTGTCTTTTGACTATGTAAAATTGCAAGTCATAGCTGTTTCCAGCAGAATGGCATGAAAGCACTACTGTGCCATCAGTTTGAATCTCTTCACCTCCATAAGCAACTAGTTTTACACACTTTGCTGAATCAAGTTTCTTATCAGCTTTAACTGTAGTCAGTATTTGTGCTGATATAACATTGCACTTAGATCCAGTGTCTACTTTACGCTCTACGGGTTTCCCATTAATTTCTACAGTACAAAATGTTTCACTCTTTGCTGACAACTGATAATTGGTCACAGAGACTCCATCAAGATAGACAGTTTGCTCACAGCTCTCAGAGTTTGCTACAGTCTATCTGATCTACTTCTTCTTCACATACTCTCTTTTAATATGAGTTGGCAACACTTTAGACTTGCAAGGCCTTTTGAAATGATTCCACTTTTTTACATTTGTGACATTGTTGACCAAAAGCTAAACACTTTTCCCGTTTAGGTTCATGACTGCCTCCACAATTCCTACAGTTAATAGTGAGGTTGGATGTGGCACTGCCTCTCAGTTTATATTTCTTTTTCATCTTAACTTTCTGCTGCACACTATCAATATTTGCACTAGCAGATACTGCAAACATGCTTTTCTCATTCGTAAACATATTTGTATGCTTTTCCTACAATGTGGACAAATCTCAATGTCTTTGCTCAATGTTAATTCACTATCTTGAAGCAGAATCTTTCTCACTGCATCATTATTAAAACCACATACAAGACGATCTTTTATCAACTCATCTCGTAGATCAACAAATCTGTATATTTTTGCTGTATTTCTTAAGTCAGTAATATATGCTGCAATAGTTTCAGCAGGCGTTTGACTTCTTGTGTAAAATTTGTGCTTTCCCAATACAACATTCATTTGTGGGTTATACATTTCTCTAAATTTACATTTTAAGCACTCAGGGTCTTATTGCATTTTAGCCTGTATCACAATATGGCACCCCCCCCCCCATACATGGTAGGTGCATACAAAAATGAAAGTTCACGCTCAATGGCCTCTGAGACAGCAAAACTGAGAAGTATAAATGTTCTTGTATATGCATCTTTGTCACAAAATGCAGCCTGTATGAAAATATCATATAGGTTCATAGGTTCATAGGTAGATACTAGGCTATCTGCCCTAGGGCATTCATAAGCCTAGCCAGAGTGTGTTTGGCTTTTGCCACCCTTTTAGATTAGTTAACTGTGCCTCTGTATAGTAGGTCACAGAGAATAGCCCTTTAAGGTTAGTTTACTGTGCCTCTGTCTAGCAGGGCACAGAAGAGATCCCAGGAGTAAACTTACGATCTCCCATCCACTCGTCAAGATTTTTCTTGAAGAGGGTCAGTGAGGGGCTCTGCCTAACATGAATTGGGATTCTGTTCCAGAGTGAGGGGAGCCTCTGGGATATGAATCTGTCCCTCCAGCATGTCCTGTTTATTGCTGTGCTGAGGTTTAAGTACCTGGAGCTTGTAGCTATAAGGGATTTGGATTTCCTGAGGTGGAGCATGTCCATTAATTCTGGGTTAGACATGACAAGGTACGTCAGGCATAGATTGCCTCTGAGTAGGCAGTAAGCAACTGAGTAGAGCTGGAGTTTCTTTAGTTGAACTGCATAGGGCATCTGTTTGAGGCCCGTGATCCTCTTGGTGAGGTACTTTTGGGGTCTCTCCAGTTGCTGCAGGTGTCGGGTAAGGTACATCCCAAATGGGGCATTGTATTCAATTATGGGCCTGATGAGTGATGAGTAGAGGGGCACAATGACCTCTCTAGATCTAGATGTGAACCCTTTTGTGATAAGGTGGGCTATATTGAAGGTCTTTCCAACCACTTTGGCAACGTGATTGTTAAAGGAGAGATTACTATCTACTTGGGTCCCCAAATCCCTAATTACTTCTTCCGTACTTAATGGATTACCTCCTATGTGGTAATTTGTGGGCACTTTGTTTTTCCCAAAGGGGATGACTATGCACATTTTTGCATTTAGCTTGAGGCCGTGGCTCTAGCACCAGGTATCCGTCTCTGTGGACCCTTTTGGAGGATGCTTGTGTCAGCCAGAGAGTCAATTATGGCTCCCAGTTTGCAGTCATCTGCGAACTTGGTCAGCCATAGTCCTCCCGAGTTAGCCTGTACCTCAGAGAAGTATATACTGAACAAGACAGGTCTCAGGACTGAGCCTTGTGGGACGCCACTTGTAACTGGTTTAGATTCGGACATGGCACCTGCAATTCTGACCATGTGGGTTCTATCCCTGAGCCAGTTTGCAACCCATCTTGTGAGCTTATTTATGATGCCCGAGTGGGGTATTGTGTCGAAGGCTTTTGTGAGGTTCAGGTAGGCTGTGTGGACTACCTTCCCCTCATCTATGGCCTTGGTAACAGTTTCAAAGAAGTCATCTAGGTTTAAGAGGCAAGATCTGCCCTTAACAAAGCCAAATTGGGTAGGGTCCAGTGTCTGGAGGTTCCCAATGTCTTTGTTTATGAGTTCCATGATGATACGCTCTATAGCTTTGCAGACCAGACTAGTCAGGTTTATAGGGCGATAGTTCCCAGGGTCCGTTGGGGCACCACCTTTGTGGAGCGGGACCACTGTTGCTGTATGCCATTCTTTGGGTACATATCCTGTAATAAGGCTGATTTTGAACAGTGACTTTATGTGAGGGTTCAGTTCTTCTTGGAGCTTGTGTAAGACGTAGCCTGGGACACCATCCGGTCCCATTGATGCTGTGTTTTTTGCTTTGGAGAGGGCAGCTCTCACCTGTGCATCTGTGATGTCTGGGAGACTACATTCTGTTGGGATAGACATTTGCTCTTTTGGGGGGGGGGAGTTTGCACTGAACCTGTCTGCCAGGATGTTGGCAATGTCTGTGAGTTCAGTGTATTTTTTGCCATTTTGTACTAACTCAGAGCATATCTGGGAGTTGCCACCCAGATTCCTGACATAGCTAAAGAAGGCCTTGTGATTATCCTTAACGTCCTGGGCAATTTTTCTTTCGAAGCTGGCCTTTGATGATTTTATGAAGGATCGTAGTTTCTTACTAGTACTGATAATTGATGCCTTCCCTCTTTGGGATTTTTCTCTATCATGTAGTAGCTTCCTCCTTCTGTTGTATAGCTTATTTATGGCCGGGGTCCACCATACAGGTCTCCTGCATTCTTGCTCAAACACTCAACAATTTTCAGCAATATTATTATCAAACACCAGCTGTTCAGGTCTGCAAAATCTCTCTGCCATAACAATAAATTTCTTTTAAACATAAGTATAGATCTGGTGCCTGTAATTTTGCTCAAGTGCACAACAACCTTTCTGAAAATGCTTTACTTTAACACTGAACATACCGCGAATGCTCCAGACACTTTGAAAAGTATTAGTTACTGCAAAAAAGTCGGACTTTAGGAAAAAATTTGGATATTTTAGCTTTTTCAAACATTTTAAACACTTCAGAGATTATTTCAAATACTTTAAATATTATGCTGCTATCTCAGACATTTTGAACATATTAGAAATTATGTTAAACACTTTGAATGTTATGACACATGTTTGGCAACTGAAAATCACTTGAAATTAATTTAAGTAACTTCAAATAACAGTTGAACTGTTTGTGAGTTCACTGCTAGATATTACTCCACTTCTAATTGTGTGCCTCATGGTTTGTTGGCTGTTTCAAGTTTGGACACATTCTGATGCCATGTCGCATGTCTTGTGTATTAAAATAAGACACTGAGGATGGGTATGCATTCAAGTCATTTATTTTACATACACATATCAGGAGCTGTAACTTGTACATATACTTCACACTTCATATGCTTACTGACGGACTTGTTACCTCTAACACACACACGTGCATCTCTATTCAAGCTTACATTCACACTGACTAACTACACAAAATGGCACTGATTTTGCACTTGCTTAGCAACGTATATGCACATGCTGTCTAGTTACAGTGGCTGACTAGTTTCAATATACACACTGATCTACATTTACATACTTTACTACACATACTGTTCTAAACACAGACTTGGGCTATACTTAAGTATTCTTACCATCATCAATATGCAAGTGCATTATTAATTCATTATCATAATTATCCTGCTTAAACAATTGCACATACATTCAACTGTGTTTCATAAGTAAATATTTTATAAGATATGCTACATAGAAAACGTTATCTATCAAAGGATTAATGAGGCATTTCTTCCAGTGAGAATAATGATGACAGCCATTTGTATATAGTTTTACTTTTCTAATCAAATTGTTGTTAGAAATTGTATTTGGACGCCCTATTTAAAAAAAAAAGAAACTGTTATCTGGATTTGACAACTGGATCACCTGTGGGATATTGTAAAGGCACTGCACTTATACCTTGTGCCACAGACAAAGCTAGGTTAACTAAGTACTGTCCAGAGTGCTGACGGCCACGTATAGACAATAAGCCTGTGCACACTATAGAAGGCTGCCCAGATAACATTTTTCACTTTTTTCTTAATCAGATAACCTTGACTGAATGATGTTCAGCAGCAACCAAGTGCACAAGGAAAGAAACAGTAATAAAAAGCATATAAAGTTATGATGACAGTGATTCCTACACCTGGAGTAATGATTTCCTCAGTCCTTCCATACTGTATGGATTTGAACCCCAGAAAAACAGTGTTAAGGGACCAAAGTCACTGCATTTACAGCTTTGCCCACAGAAAGAGGCATACAGCAAGTGGACAGCCCACACTCCATAGTAGTACCGCACAGTGGTGACAGCACTGCGCTAATGAAGACAACAATAATGAAATTGTTTCCTTCAACTGTTAGTCCTGTTTGTGCTTTGCTAAGCAGTGCTGACATTACACATGCAAAAGAACATATGTGACAACTTATCTTCCACTCAACAATCTCACCTTACTGCTGTACAGAGAGCTGTATCAAAGTGCACCTATGCCAATGTGAAATGCAACACTGAAGGCAAGGGCAGTTACATTTCACAGCTTGTACTGTGAGCAGTCGATCAACTCTGCTTACATGGTGTGTATAGAGGGCAAACATAGAGAGATGGGCAGTGGGCCATCTCTGCAAAAAATGCTGCCAATCAAGAGTGCACTCTGCCAAAATGCATGCAAATGAGGAAACAAAAAAAAGGGAAACAGTAATAGACAACTGTGAGTCGTAACACATCTAGGGTAATATACATGAAAAGGCACGATTGCAATGCTTCCTAGATCCATGTGCAGTACAACCTGAACATATGCATTAACTTTGCCAGACACCACTCTATCTATAATCAAAACTTCAACCCAGTGCAATAACAACACACACTCAGTTGTGTTTCTTATCCCCCTTCGCCACCAATACAGGAGTAGAAAATATTACTTTCTCACTTGCTTGAACATGTCTAGATCAATTTCATATTGACCCATACTTTACAGCAATAATGATCCACACCATTTTAATATCAGGTTGCCAACACTGTCAGCTACTACTCTTTATAGTAGACAGTCAGTTATCCAAACTAATTGGGGTCTAAGGTAGTTAGGATAATTAAACATATAACTGAACCAGACAAACAACTTCTGTACTAAATGGTACAGTAAATTATTGTACTGACAGTTAGCTAATATGTATGTTGTTATTCTAATGTTGATAGACAAATGACAAAATTGATGGAGTCATTTGGAAGGTGGAGCTAGAACAGTACAATTTGCACAAATAAAAATCTAATTCATTAGCATACAGAAACTCCAGTTAGCAGCAGTCCAAATAATCCAAAAAAGCAACCAATTAATAAAAATGGTGCCATAATCAATACAGTGCTAGACAAACCGTAACTGCCATCAAGCCATCAAGCAATGTTGAAGTGCAACTCCAGAAAGGACCAGCAAGTCAAAGGCTAAATAGCAGATCAACACCAAAGGCTAAGTAGCGGCTAAAGGAAAATGTCCTTCGTCAGATGGTAAGGAGCAACTTACTGAGAAAAAGAAAAGGTTTTGATCCCAGTTGCCTAAGAAGGGCCATTATTGACATACATTCAAAAAATACACTGGGGTTGGAAGTGAGTCTGAAAATATCTGCGCATTAAATATGTTTCATAACTGCATAGAGAAGCTAATGAATATAGAGAAACACTTTTTCAAATCTATACACAGATTGAGGCTCCTTTTTAGAAGTATAGACAGCAGGACTTTTGCAAGTGAATTCTTCAGTGGGACTACAACTGAAACAGTCACTTGGGCATGGGTGCATACTGCCTTAGTGAATACCCTCTGAGCTACTCTCCTTAACAAATTGCTGTTTAGGTGTAGTAGTCAATCAACAAAGTAGAATTTCTAAGTTTCACTACTATAAGATGCAAGTCTTATATGATGAAAAATACACACACACGCACACACGCACACACACGCACACACACACACACGCATGCACATGCACACGCACACACGTGCACACACACACACACACACACACACACACACACACACACACACACACACACACACACACACACTGACTTACTTGTTGTAGATGAATGAATTGGAAGCAACAACGTTAAATTCTATGAAGCGGACAAAGTGGAAGTAGTAATGAATGTTAAATTCCACATGGTAGGAAAGACGCACATACAGAGGCAATGATGCACGTACAGGCACAACTCTTAGGAAAGCTATGTTTGGATAATTGATGTTTTGGATGATTGACATTCAGATCATTGACTCTCTACTGTATTTTCTGAATATCTTCCCCTCCTCTTAGCTCAACTACAGAAATGTAATGTCATGGCCATTTATTTGCATCTGTGTGTCATTGTGTAATTTAGCTGATCAGCATTTCAGACAAATTTCAAGGAGAGTATGGACTTTGTTTTTTTACTACAAAGATGTCAAGGATGTCATCATAGTTCTCTAGGTGCTTGCACCTTTTTATTATAAGTCTACGCTGCATGATGCAAGCACTTCAGAGAGAACAGTCATTTCAGTACTGCTTGCTGTTGTTGTCAGAGCAATCAGAAACAGTTGCCAGCCATTACCATCTAACAACTGTCATTGCTTCTCCTGGCAGTCCTGAGGCATATGCATGCAATTCTGTAGCTACATATGCCATGTTTACATTCCCTACAGCATAGGATATGTTTTTGGTATTCAGTAATGTTAAAGATTTCATACCTCATTTGCATCTTCACAGTCCTCACAGGGCACAATCTACACTACAGAAAGGTAATGGTATGTCTGTGGAAGGGGAAGGAGGGGAGTATGATTGGATACAGACAGCTCATTGTTGCTAGTTACTTGGAAGAGATTGTTCTACAAATCACTGCATTATTTTATAATTGATGTTTGTCCTCTACTCACTCTGTTTACATATTCAAATTTTGACTTTACTTCAATATGCAATGAAAAAATGAAAAATTACAATGCATACAGTTTAAAAATTTCACTGCTGCTATACTGCACATATGTTACATCTTGCTGTGCAGTCCTTGCTATTATGGTTACTTCACAGTATTGTGTTATCAGTTGCTGTTGCATGACTGCCTCAACCATCTGGATGTTATGTCTGCAAGGGAAGGAACGGCATCCACATGTCTTTGGCATCATCCTTGGCCTACTGCATCCCCCACCATTGTGAGAATGATGATGACTGTGCCATGGCCTTTGTTCATTTGGGTTTGTCTTAGGGTTGCATATTTGTCTGACGCACAGAGCGGATAGATTCAAGACTGACAGTATACAGGTAGTTTATCTTGTTACACATTTGTTCATATACTACAGGAGCCACACTTACCTTGACATTACTGTAGTTATGAGTCATGTGCTTTGGGGCTATCTGTGCCTGACTCTATCTGTACACAGACATACATGGGTAAGTAATGTTTGTGGGCATTGAATGGCATCACTTTTAATATTTATATGTGCTTAGGTTGTTATGTATTTTTCCTTGCTGGTGAGTGTATATGCTATCACCTGCCTCTTAGTTGCTGGGTATGTGTGCTGATCTTTGAATTTTAGGTGGTGAGCGTGTGTGCTAGCCTTTGCCTCTTAGCCAGGGCAAGGGCATATTGTGTATGCCTATGTCTTTCAGCTTCCTCTGCAGCTGGAGATTCCATCAGATTCCTCACCTGTATTTAAGTGAAGTGCTGGCCCTGCCTGTGATTCAGGAATGTGTGGTCCTAGTCCTTGCTGTCCTTGTTGCAGCTGTTTCCTTAAGCTGATATTGTGCAACATGGGACCAACTGTAAGAATTTCTGCACAGATGCCTGGTTCATACTGCAGAGCACCCCTGATATGTCTAGACATTGGAACTGTGACTTCAACATGTCAAACACATGCTCTGTGTTGTTTCTAGCTTTTGCATGAGCATCATTGTATCCTTTCTCTGTGGATGTGGATGCATTTGTGATGGATGTCATGAGCCATGGTTCCAGTGCATAACCTGCATCACTCGGTAGATGGTCTTGTGGGATATCACCCCTAGCAAACCTGTAAAGACATGAGGTATGCCAATATGTGTGCTTCATTATAACTGCCTAGGTTGCCTGCACAGATATTGAGGATGTTCTTTTTGGCATTACAGACAACTTGACAGTTGACTGAGTGGAACCTCTTACTACTGATGAATGTCCTTCCCTGTTCACCAGGCGGGGGTTTTATTTCTATCTGAGTGCAGTACATGCTCCCCAACACTTCAGGGAAGTGTGCTACAGTACAGAATTCCTGCATTGTTCTTTCTCTTTCCTCTGGTGTGTTTGGAAAATAGATGCACTGTCTTGCATGTTGTAGCATAACATTTAGATACTGGTGAAATATTCTTGAAACTGAGGCATGTGACATCCCTAATAAATCCCCAGTGGGTCTCTGGAATATAGGTGGGAGGTTGGCATCAAGGTTAAGGAGTTTACCTTACAGACACAAGGTGCAGGGTTTGATTATCACATGGGGTAATTGGCTAGGCTTAAAATGGCCTACAAGGGCACTTAGCCTAGTACTAATCTATGAACCTATGAACCTATGTACTAGTAGCTAATATCCTTAATGGTACAAATACCTTAGTTTCCACTAGTATAGGTTCTCCTCAATTTTCCCTGGGTCTGAGGTCATGGTAGCAGAAGTTGCAGATTTCCTGTATTGTTTCCTTATCAACCCTGTATCACTCTGCCATTTCAATAGCATGATGTCCATGATATGTTAAACAGGGTCTGAACACCCTTCTTCATCTTCTTGGATAAGGTCTGTCAGCAGCATCAGCAGCATCAGCAGCATAGTTTTGAACCTGTTGCACATACACATGCAAGAGAGTATCAGCAACCCCTAGCATTGCTTTCTTTTCTAAGTGTGATGGAGACTGTATTCTAGTAGGCATTGGTGTTCATAGCAAACGGCTACACCATGTCTGCACAGTCACTTTATAGCTTCCTGAATGGCTCCGCCATATTGGATTGGTTCATTTGCATGTAATTCAACTGCTTATGCTTTAATTAGCATACTCTGCTGTTTACTGTAGTCTGTTGGCCCTACACAATGTGTAGAGCAATTTAATCAATAGAAGACAGAGTGTTGTAGTGTGCATGTCACAGCTTGGCACTCACACTATAGCAGTGTGGAAATTAGACATTCATGAATCTTCCGCAATAACCATGCTCAAATCTCTATCATCAAAAAACACTTCATAACCTAAAATTCACTACACTCATTGCTACCAATCTTCCTTCAGAATATATTAACATGCTACTGACCCTTTAACATGCCGTCTCAAGACTCATAAAATAAACAGATTTATCAAAGAAAATTTTATACCCATTATCTGGAAAAAGTCACTAATTATTTCCTTACACAAAGCATGAGACTCCACTGAATCCATTAAGTACCACCCTATAGCCATTCTTTCTTCAAAATTCTCAAAATCTGTATACAGTCTCAGCTTATCGTTTAATTGATAACCTCCTCTCTTCTCCCAGCTGGGCTTCAGACCACTCCACAGCACTACTACAGCTATCCTTAATTTCAGCCATCATATCAACCTCCACAGGGACTCTGAAAATGTTGATTCCTCTCTATTCCTTAACTTGTCTAAGTCATTTGACACTGTATCCCATTCGTTTCATTTCCATGGACTATACTGACCATTTGGTATAACAGTTAATGTCTTTGCCTTCCATGCACAAGGTGCAATGCTTGATCCTAACCTCTGGGCAACGCCTGTATGGCATTTGCATTTTCTCTCTGTGTCTCTGTAGTTTTCCTTCCACTTCTCAAAAATATGTTGAGTGTTTCCATCTCAAACTTACTCAAAAATGCAGATTATGGATGTTTCTTTACGGGGGAAGAGTTATATAGATCAATCACTTTGGGCATCTACTGTGCAGCGCAGTATCCTAGAGAACATTAATCAGAGATAGAATGCTGTGTCAGGGCTATACACTTAATGGTGTAATAATATGGCTCAAGTGATGACTAATGTTGCCAAATGGGTAAGGGTATTTGCAAGTGTAGACTAATGTTGCCAAATGGGTAAGGGTATTTGCAAGTGTATCCAAAAGAACTCTGCTAATGGTGGAAGAGGTGCCCCTATTGGCAATGTATATCTGACATAATTCCCAGCAGCCCTGTGTCAATAAGCTACTGTTTGGCCAGGCAGTATCCAGTAGTCTGCCTTAGGTTACCTGGGTTGAGCAAAAGCTGGATGTAAAACCAAGCCACCTATCAAACGTGAACTAAGAATTGCTACACCTCAGTATAGGTTGACTGACAGGACAATGGCTGGAAGTGGATGACATGATGGTAAGGAGGACACTGGACATCAATCCATGAGACAAGATAGAAAGGAAGTGCAGCAAAGCCACTTGTCTTAGAATACAGTCTACCACTCAGGTGCAGGACAGGCTAGACATTGTGTGGGAATTGAGGCTACAGAAGACAGTGAGGGATATCATTAGAATTAGTGATAGACTCATGGCAATCAGGCTTCAGTACAACAATAGGGCAGTAGTCATAATCCCAGCCTATGCCCCACAGCAAGGTTGTGATATTGAGGTAAAGTGTGCATTCAGGTAGCTGTTTTTGGACTTGCAGAACAACATGAGTTGGTATTGATAGTAGGAGACCTGAATGCACACATTGGTACAGACAGAACAGGAAATGTGCACCCATAGGTGGGGTAATAGGAGTAAATAAGGACAGGTCATTCTAGACTTTTGTCTGACAAATGGCTTGATGGTGGCCAACACATGGCTCAGCAAGATAGACAGTTACAAGATCACATTCAAGAGTGGCCGGCATGCAACTCATGTAGACTTCCTCCTAGCAAGAAAAGGGCATTTACCCCCATGAAACAGTCTCCCCACACCATAAACCACTGTTTGCCACAATCAGCTGCAATCAATAGTGAGAGAAGGCTCTAAGGTCAACAGAGACTAGGCTGAAAACCTGGAAGTTGACATGAGAGAAAGCACAGCAGTTGAAGGAATTATGAGAGGGTCTAGCACTTCTGGAAGACAAGTAAATAGGTGGACTTGAAGAGGAATGGTAGTGCTTCAAAACAGCATGTGTGACGGCTACAGAACAAATATGTAGCTGGTCCAGATATGGAAAGAAGGTACTTAAGGAAAGCTAGTGAAGGAATGCAGAAGTCCAGGAAGTCATCAAAAGAAAGAAAGAGTACAAGAAAAAGTGGAAGATAGAAAAGATGATCCAGGCTAGAAAGGAATACTGGCTGGCTAAAAAGAGGAGATGCAGTAGCAAAGAACAAGACATCAGAGGCACTCTACCAGCATCTGGAAAATGACTCCATAGATGACACTATAAAACTATATCAGGTTGCAAGGTAAAGACTGAAAGATAAAGAAGATAGTTAGACATGTTTCATAAGGTATGCCAGCAATAACCTGCTCACCAGTCCACAGAAAAACAAAGACAGATGGAAGGAGTACTTCCAGCAGCTTCTGAATGAAGAGAACCCACAGATGCTGTACTGCCCAACATAGATCCGACAATAATAGAAGAGAAGGAGCCCACCACAGAAGAAGTAAGAGCGGCACTAAGTAAAATGAAGTCAGGTAAAGCAGCAAGCTCAGATGAGGTCAGAGCAGATAAGCTAAAACTGTTGGGTGAGATAAGGGATAAATATCTCCTAAGGGTACTCTCAGCAATATGGAGAGAAAAGTATATCCCAGACGACTGGCGAATAAACATACTAGTGCCACTGTTTAAGAACAAAGGGGACATTCACAAGTGTGGAGAGTATAAAGATATCAAACTGCTGTCACACTGCATGAAAATTCTGGAGAGGGTGATTGATAAATGAATTCTCAGAGTAGTAGAAAATAAGACGGAAGACGATACTTTCAGATTCAGATCAGGATGCAGCACAACTGACATGGCATTTGCAGTGAACAGATACTTAAGAAGAAGCTAGAAATGAGGAAAGAATTCAACTGGGCATTCCTGGACTTGGAGAGAGCATATAATACGATCCCAAGAAATCTGATTTAGGCAGTCCTGTGGAGTTTTGAAGTCCCAGAATCACCTGTAGAATTAGTGCAGACTATGTACAAACACCCACTGATTCACATACGAATGTTTGGTCTCCCTGAGATGTTCCAATGGGGGTGGGTGTACATCAGGGCTGTTCATACTGGTGGTGGATTGCATTAGCAAGTCGAAGGGGACAGATCAGCAAAACTGCTGTATGCAGTCAATGTGGCATTGTAGGCAGACTGTGAGCAAGAACTTTAGCAAATTATAGGGGAATGTAGTGCAAAGCTGGAGGCACATGGGATGAAACTAAGTACAGATACGACAGTGGTAATGGCAGCAAATGGGGAAATCAGAAGAAGCTGAGAAGGGAAAACAGTGCAACAGGTTAACAGTTTCAAGTTTATGTGAAGGGTAGTTGAGGAGAAGAGAAGTCTGAATGATGGGGTCAAAGCTAGAATCAGAGATGCTGCAGACAACTGGCACAGAGGGTGATGGGAGGTGTATAAAATAATGACAAATAAGCTGAAAAGTAAGATGTACAAAACAGTAGTGTGACCAGTGCTACTGTATGGTACAGAAACCTGAGTAGTAATGATAAAGCAGTTGAGGAGGATAGAAGTGATGGAGATGAAGTGTCTGAGATGGGTGGTAGGATACATATTGTGGGACAGATGAAGAAATGAGGACATAAGAACAGAAGCCAAAGTAGCTCCAGTTGCAGAAAATGTCAAAGAGAACAGATTACTGTGGCTCAGGCCCATGTGCATAAAATCAGAAGACAACATGGGGAAGAAGATTTGGGACAGGTAGAAAGAAGGCAAGAAGAAATGAAGGTGTCCAGCAATAAGGTGGATGGACTGTGTGAAAGAAGCCCTGTGGCAATCAGGCATGGGTGTCTTAAAAAGGTAGGAGAGTGGCAATGAACAGAGAGAGAGAGAGAGAGAGACAGAGAAGGTGACAGTTCACACAATACCACTGCCCTTTTTAGAAAATGGGAAAAGGGTTGTTGTTGATGATGATGATGATGATGACGATATCCTCACTAAGCCCTGATACCCCTTTCTATCCTGGTTTCACAGCTACCTCTCTAACAGGCTGCAGACATTAAAATGGCAGAAAGAACAATCACCATTTTTGAACGTCAGAGTCAGTTTTGTGCTCCATACTATTTAACATTTTCATTAATGGCCTCTACAGCTTTACTAATGACATAACTCTCATTCAGTATGCTGAAGATGCTTCACTGATAACCACACCTAAATCCCTCTTAGAAGTTTAGGAAATGACCCGCAAAGCTTTTTCTTCTATAGAAACCTGTCTCAACAATTCTCACCTACTGCACACCAAAATATGCATCCTATACATCAAATAACTTCTCCATGTCCTCATCAAACAACACTCCTATAAAACTTGTGTCCAACAGATAACCACTGATCAAATACAATAAACTATCAAGAAAACCCACAAAAGAATTAGAGTCCTATATTGTAGCAAAAACATATCTGTATCTCTCCTACCTTGTCTAATATTTGCTGTTCCCATCAACACCAACCTTCGGCAATCTCTACTAACAAATATTGGAAAATGCTATAAAACAAGATACCTAAATTTACCACTAACCAATTTGCAAAATCCCACCACTGCCTAGTCTTAACACAGTTAGGTCGGCCAGAACTTCCACATTATCTTACTGTTACCCACTTAACAACTATTCATAGTATAATCTACAAATCACAACTCTGTCCTGCGCTGCAAGCCTTGTTGGGACTTTATACCCCTACACAATCACTACTCTACACTATGTGCGATCAGCTGATTTTAGATCAGCTGTACCAGTTTTTTTTATGTTTAGAAAGTTACCACTTTGATGGGTTGAATGTAACACATATATATCTACATCTGCATCTATGCTTGTGTGTGTGTGTGTGTGTGTGTGTGTGTGTGTGTGTGTGTGTGTGTGTGTGTGTGTGTGTGTGTGTGTGTGTGTGTGTGTGTGTGTGTGTGTGTGTATATGTATATATATATATATATATATATATATATATATATATATACACACACACACACACACACGCACACACACACACAAAGCTCCCCTTCACAAGATCGAATGGATGGAAGCTCGAAATTCATAATCTCGAGACCAGAATCTCAAACTTCCATTCACTCGAAATTGTGAATGGGAGCCTTAGGTTTAAAAAAATAAAAAGTTAACTTACCTTATTGCAGGGGTCCAGGTCCTCCTGTACCCTAGCAATTTAAATGTGAATGTTCCATGACCGCACTATAGCAGAGGAATGGAAAATCTTCCGTTTTGAGCTTACGCGTATAGCACGGAATGGGAGATGTCCCTTTCCTTCAGTATAGTGCGATCTTGGAGTAGGTATATTTAAGTAGGGGGGTGCAGGGGGGCTGCGAAAACATTTGAAAAGTATTACTTTTTTTTTTTTTTTGTCCCTTTCATATGTTCGAGTTTCTTTAAATTCGAGATTCTGGTTTTGAGTTTATGACTTTCAAGTTTAGAGAAATTCAATCATATGAAAGGGAACCATACACACATCCACACATGTGTATTTATTTATGGAGCACAACTTTCTGGTGAATCATTTTTATTTATTTATTTTTTTTTTATTTAACATTTGTTGACCGGGAAAGTCCGACTAGGTTCCACAGATCCTGTTTTCAGCGGAGGCCCGAGGAGAAATGCTCCAAAATGCTGTGAATCAGAAAGTCAATGACCTCTGATAGAGCCAATTCAGCAGATCAAATATCAGCTGACTGAAATTTATTGGCAAGGTCATGTCATGGTACAGCCGGAGTCAGGGAATCTGGCCTTTTTGTTACTGTAGTGCAATATGGGAGTTAGTATATATAATTAGCAGGGGGTGTGATGAAATCACTCATTTGATTTTTCAATATTATACAAAAAAATCACAGCCTAATCATTAATCAAAAAATACGCACATAAAAAGCATTCAACACAGTTTTCCACTCCCTTCTGCATACTGAACTCTCTAACCTCGGCACCTCTCCCTCCACCCTTCGTTGGTTTTCTAACTGTCTCAGAAACAGGCAACAATCTACAATATGGCAACACTGCTCCTTACCTTTCACCAACACCAATACAGAGGTAGCCCAGGGTTCCATACTGGGTCCCCTTTTATTTAGTATATTCATCAATGACTTCCATACATCTCTTACCCACACTACTGTAACACAATATTCTACTATTATCTGCTTTTCTAAATCTGTCTCTGCACTACAGCATCTTAACCAAACAGCTTTCACCTCAACTGGAATCCTTGATGTCACAGAACCATCTTGCCCTTATCCCCAACAAAACTAAACTCTTAATATTTACCCCCAAAAAATCCAGGCCAATTGACAAGTCTAACTTCTCTGTTCATTCCCAAAAATAATACTGTTATTGAAGTCGTTCCCAACACCAAATTACTCGGTGTTATCACTGATGACACCTTAACCTTTGACCTTCATATCCATAACAACATCAAAAAAAACATCAACAATTAGGAACCCTTTATAGGCACAACAACTTTCTTAGCCTCTCTGCAAAAAAGGCTCTTGCCTCATCATTCCTGCTTCCAACACTCTTATATGGTGCCCCCATCCTAACTAATATTCAGGCCTCTCTGAAAACTAAACTCAATTCATGCTATAATAAAACTGCCAAATTTGCTCCAAATGCTAAATTCTCCACCCACCACTGTTCCGCACTACATCAACTAAACTGGCCCGAATTCTCCCATCACCTCAGTTACCTACAACTAACTACTGCCCATAAACTTATTTATTACCCAGCAGCCTGCCCATCCCTCTCAACCATTATGACCATTTACCATCCTAAATGACACCTAAGGTCGGAAAACAAAATGCTTTTAAAGACTGATAAACCTAAGCTCTCAGCTGGTCAAATGCTATATTCTTTTATTGCCTCCAAGCTGTGAAAAAGCTCTGTATTTTTTGTTGGTATGTGTTCGTTAATTTACAGTTATGCACTGAAGTAAGAAGAATTTCAAGTATACGTTGTTGCTCATAGATTGAAAAGACCGATATTCTGGTATGAGTTTTCTGACTGATTTAAGTAAGTGCTGTTTTGAATTCAGCTTGGCTGTCACACATAGGGATAAGACAATGCGGACAAGTCTTCCTGGAATTTCAGACAATTTCACTCCTTTGAAGGAGGAGAAAATGAATGATCATTAATTCAATTGAAATATACAGTAAGTATGTATGTATCGATCTATCTATATAGGTAGATATAGATATAGATAAAGATATAGCTACGGATATAGATATAGATATAGATATAGATATAGATATAGATATAGATATAGATATAGATATAGAGGGGTGGCCACGGTGGTGTAGTGGTTAGCATTCCCACTTCACAGCAAGGTGCTGTCCAGTTTGATTCTCAGGTGGAGTCTGTATATCCTCCCTGTGGTCAAATGGGTTTCCTCTGGGTGCTCCGGTTTCCTCCCACATTCTAACATAATGCAGTGGGTGGATTAGACACTCTAAACTAGCTGTAGGTGAGAGTGTCTGTGTGAGTGAGTGGCAGGAATGAACTACAGTAGCAGGGCTAGCCACCTGGCTTGAGACGATTGTCACTGTGGAAGTGATATCCCAACCTATGTACAAACAAAATGGGAAGGGGTTGAGGATGGATGGACAGATGGATAGATATATGTACTGATGGGTTATAATCAGATGCACAACACTCGGTGACGTTTAGTTGAACTGTGCAAATCCTGCAGTCTGAATGTGAAATTCTGACATTACTGACTGTTCCTACTTGTCCGCCTTCCAGACCCATGTTAGTACTTGATGTTGGGTCCAGAGTGGTAGGGACTTTAAGAATTTGTAGCATTTTGGGCGTATGGTGATTTTTCACATGCCAACTAACTGCTCAACTCAAACTTCCAATTATCAAGCATCTAATAGCAACTGATATAGATATATACATATAGATATATATATATATATATATATATATATATATATATATATATATATATATATATATATATATATATATATATATATATATATATATATGTATATATATATATATATATATATATATATATATAGTTCCCTATCAGAAGCCTGAAACACTATAAGCTTGAAAATCAAAATCCTGAAACCAAAAGCCTGAAAATTCAAAAAACCGAAAACCCAAAATCCTGAAACTCAAAATCCTGAAAACACAAAATGGACATACTGACGTCATTGTGGCATTGCTATTGTTAGCCCTGTGGTGTTAGGTCATGCGTTGGGTTCAGGTGAATGTGCGGTTGGTTTTATGTTAGGGTTAGGGGCGGTTTAAGTGAGTTAGGGTTAGGGCGCAGGTTAGGCATGTATGCAATAGTAACAAATATTGGGGTTAGGGGCGGTTTAAGTGAGTTAGGGTTAGGGCATGGGTCAGGTGAGTGTGTGATATTGACGGACCTTAGGGTTAGGGTTAGGGTCAGGGTCAGTTGGTAGATATTAGTGTCTTTATAGTGACATATTAGCATTATTTGTGTTTTCAGGATTTTGAGTTTCAGGATTTTGGGTTTTCGGGATTTTGAATTTTCAGGCTTTTGGTTTCAGGATTTTGATTTTCAAGCTTATAGTGTTTCAGGCTTCTGATAGGGAACCATATATATATATATATATATATATATATATATATATATATATATATATGTGTGTGTGTGTGTGTGTGTGTGTGTGTGTGTGTGTGTGTGTGTGTGTGTGTGTATGTGTGTGTGTGTGTGTGTGTGTGTGTGTGTGTGTGTGTGTGTGTGTGTGTGTGTGTGCGTCCATGCGCACGGGCACGCGTGTGTTTGTGTGTGTGTGTGTGTGTGTGTGTGTGTGGGGGGGGGGTGTACATCAGAATGGACGTGCTGTAGCTTTAAAAAGCATGTCAAAGGCGGACCATGCACATAAATGCAGGGCACGTGCTATTCCTAGTGCCATTTTGAGAGTGCAGCCAGAGAATAAGCATGTATGATTGCAGTAGTTAATTTGTATATAAGTTACTTAAGTTAAAACCAGTAAACTTCTATCTTCATGTGTTTGTATATAATAAATCTGCTTGAAAAGAACCCATGAAGACTCTACTATTGTGTCCAAAGTAGAAGAGCGACATGGTGTCAGAACCGGGATTACAAAGAATGATTTTCGGGGCCATGAGGTGTAGAGATGACAGTGAGAGAGAAATAAGCATGAAAACATGCCAGAAAAGAATCAAAGATAACGAGAATTCGCACAAACTGTTTATTTTATAAAAAAGTTAAAAAGGAGTATTACAAGGGCATAAATCGCATTACTAAACAAGCGGGAGGGACAAAAGGTTTATTAACTAAACAGAAATATTTAAAATTGTAATATTTGACAAAAAGATTATCAGAAAAAGCAAAATGTGTAAGTTTAAAGCAAAATTAATATATTTAAAGCAAAATGAGTGTGTTTAAGGCAAAATGGGCATATTTAGATAAAATGAGTACAAGAAAAGCACAGTAGGCATGAAAAAAGATTAAACAAGCAGCACAAATCTAATAAGGGCAGAAAAGGGCACATTAAGCATAAAAATAGCAAGGCAACTGCATGTTTTGACAAAGTCCTGTGTTTTGGCATAACTACGACTTCATATTGTATCAAGGGCATAACTAGAGTTATTTGAAGTATCTCAAAGTGTTTAAAAGTGCTTACAGTGTGTGCTTATTACTGTGCATGTGTTCCAAAGAGCTTATACGTGTGCAAACCTGCAAATATTTCATGATGTGCAGTTAAAGTACAGCCATTTCGAAAAGTTTCTTGTGCAGGATGTGTCCATTCGCAAAGTGTCACCATTACAAAGTGTTTCTTGCACTGTAAAGAATTGTCTAGCAAGGTACCGCCATTTTGAGGAAATTTCAGTGTGCTGTGCACAGTTTATTCGCAAAGCGCAGTTATTTTGAAATATTATTAACTCTGAGCTCCACTTGCCCAGTTCAGTCACAAGGTGCAGTTATTTCAAATGTTTCTTAAAATGATGATAAATTACTTTTGCAGTGCAGTAATTTTAAGAGTATTACAATGCTTTGTTTTGCAAAGTTCAGTTATACAGAGGCTTACTTGTCCTATTGGGCAGAGTTACAAATACGGGCATACATTTCTGGCTTATGTGCATGTGTATGTACTCATGCTTATTTGCAAAACCCATCACTGTTATGTGTTAATATGGCAGATGGATTTCGTAAGCCCTTACCACATGTATTTGATCAGAATATTGCAGAGAATTGGAGAATATTTGAGCAAAAGTACGATATTTTTGTCCAAGCAGCTTATTCAGATAAAGATGCATGCACCAAGGCCTTCATTTTGTTAAACTTAGCTGGGTCAGAGGCCATAGAAATAGAGCGTTCATTTGTGTATGCACCGGCAGTGTAAGAGGGAGAAGATGAAACTCATTATATTCTTGTACAGGCTGAATCAAGGGAAGATTCAGAGTGTTTGATGCACACATTCAGAGAAATGTGTAACCCTCAGACAAATACTACATTAGAAAGGCATTTGTTTTACATGAGAGATCAGTACCAGGGCAAACTTTTGCAGCTTATATAGTTGACATGAGATACAAAGCCAAAATGTGTCAGTTTCGTGACTTAAAAAATGAGTTAATAAAGGACAGGTCCATGTGTGGTATTAATAGCGCTGCTGCGAGAAAGAGTTTGCTTTGTGACAGTGATTTAATGTTGAGTAAAGCCATTGAGATTTGTCAAATCCATGAGGTGAGAGAAAAACACACAAGTATGCTTGCCAGTGACAAAAGCATGGTTTCAGCAGGCTCCAGAGCAAATATTGACATACCTCTCAACTGTACAGCTTTATGCAGAATGTCCAGACTTTTGCCTCATATTTTTGGTCTGTTTTTATAAAATTGTGGTTTTCTGGCAAACTAGTGGCAAATCATTAAAGATTGAAGTTAGAAAGTAATGGCAGACATTTAAGTTTCAGACTTCATATCCTTCAGAAAATCTGTGGTAATGCAAAACCAGTTAGTCTATCAATTTTCTAAGTTTGTAAGAGCAATATTTAAAATTTGTCCCTATTTGTGGGCCTTTGTCCCACTTTTATTTATGGCTTTGTCCAGATTTCTTGTTCTAAGAGGTTGAGAGGTATGAATGTGGATAGCATGCAGTATGTGGCAAACAGAGGTAGGACTAAACACTTGGCAGCACAGCCCCTGCAGATACACCAGTGAGACCACGTAATTTTCCAGCAAGTTCTAAGACTAGCCACATGAAAAGAGTATACCCCTCAATGCAGTACAAGCATGAATCAGCAAAACCTAAGTCCAGCCTTATTATTAACTGTCACAATTGAGGTGCCAATCATGAGTCTAGAAGAGAGAAATGCTTAGCATTTGGTCAATAATGTCACAAAAGTAAAAAATGGAATCCTTTTCAGAAGTTTTGCAAATCAAGTAAACCCTGCAAATTTGTAAAGAAAAGTCACACAAAAAAGCAAGTTGATCAAGTAGATTGCAAGTCCATTTTCTATGTAAATGGTGTATCAGTAATTGGTGAGATGGTTGATAAGTGAATTTATTGGCAAAGAGTGAAGTGTTTTGTACAGTTTGGATCAATGGTAAATCCACAGAGCTTAAAGCAGACACTGATTCAAGGTGTAATTTTATATCAGCGGACACATTTGCTAAAGTGAGAACTAATGAGCAAGTCAATATGGCCATTAATGCGAAACTTGTTGCTTATGGAGGTGAAAAAATTCATACCAAAGGCTCAGTGATGCTTTCATGTTATTTGGCCAAGAACTGTTACAGCTTGTTATTCTATGTAGTTTGAAGACCAGTACAGTCTTTACTGGGTCTCAAAGACAGTTTGATAAAGAATCGGTTATCTTTTACCAAAGAAGTTCATCACATAAGTGCATATCCTAATTTAAAATTTTCTGAAGCCATTTTTCTCAGAATATGCTGATGTTTTCGATGATAAATTGGGCAAACTTCCAGTTGTGTATTCCATGAAGTTGGACCCAGAGGTCACTACAGTAGTCAGACTAGCAAGAAGAGTTCTGGTAGCTATGCAGGATAAAGTTAAGGCTCATTTGGATAAAATGGTACAGCAAGGTGTAATTTATCCAGTTACAGAACCAACTGATTGGGTGTCATCTATGGTAGCAGCTCACAAAAAATGCTCAGAAAAAAATCAGAATATGTATCGACTCAAGAGATTTGAATAAAGCATCGAAGAGACTGCATCATCCAATGTGTACAGTCGAAGAGGTCACAGCTCTAATACCGAATGCCACTGTTTTTTTCTGTCTTAGATGCAAAAATTTTGTTTTTGGCAAGTAATGCTTGATCGGAAATCCTCATTACTAACCACATTTGGTACCCCATTTGGCAGATACAGATTGCTAAGGATGCCATTTGGAATAAATTCTGCAAGTGAAGTTTTCCATCGTGCAATGGAGCAAATTTTTTTGGATTATCCCTTGTGCCATACTAGTAGAAGATTTGCTGGTTGGAGGTAATGGTGAAGCAAAGCATGACAGAAACTTAAAGAGAGTTCTAGACAGAACATGTGAAGTAAATTTGAAGCTCAATCCTCTGAAGTGCAAATTCAGACTACCAGAAGTTACATATGTAGGCTATTTATTTATCGGTATTGGCTTGAGACCAGACCCGACCAAGCAAGCAGCTATTTTTGAGATGTCCGCACCAGATAATTTTTAGGCTCTACAGCATTTCCTAGGCATGGTCAACTATTTAGGCAAGTTTATACCAGACTTCAGTGAGTTGACAGCACCTTTAAGAGAGCTGACATGCAAAAAATGTTACATGGTCACAGTTAGAACAACACCAAAAGGCATTTGAAGACCTTAAGCAGAAAATTGCCACCCTACCTACATTAAGATACTATGTTGTGAATAAACAAGTCACTCTTTCATGTGATGCTTCAAAATTTTATCTGAAATGCAATATGCTCAAATTGAGAAAGAACTTTTGGCAATAGTGTTTGCATGTTCAAAGTTTCATGATTACATTTATGGTTGAGCTATTCAGATTGAAACTGACCACCAACCTCTAATTACTATTTTAAAGAAGCCTATGCATTTAGCTGCAGTGAGATTACAAAGAATGCTGCTCAAATTGCAAAAGTACAACTTCAAAATGGTCTATACGAAAGGCAAACTACTCTATCTGGCTGATACCTTATTCAGATCACCCAGAAATACGATGGAACAGCTTGGCGCAGAGAATTTTGACTTTGACATGATGGCAGTGTGTAATTTCTCTTCCACTAGGCTTGATGAGCTGAGAGATCATGCAAAGACTGATCCAATTTTGCAAAAGCTCAATCATTACATTAATGTTGGATGGCCGTCAAAACAATCTAGTGTACCACCTGAAGTGCAAACATATTTTCCTTACAGAGATGAAATGTTGATGGAAGATGGCATTATTTTTAAAGGTCCTAAAATTGTTGTTCCTGCTTCCTTACATGAAGAATATATACATATTTTGTATCATGGTCACCCAGGTTTTGCATCCACTAAGACAAGAGCAAGAGAACTAGTATTTTGGCCTTTATTACTGAAAGACATTGATAAAGTACTTTCTCCTTGTTCAGTATGCAATAGTACTAGACTGCATTTGCAAAGAGAACCACTTCAGTTAAGTCAATTTCCTGAACTACCTTGGTCAAAAGCAACCACTGATATCTTCAAGTGGAACAATCAACCCTACTTAGTATTGGAAGACTCTTATTTGAATTGGTTTGAGATTGACTGACTACCTAACCTAACGTCCATGGTAGTCCACACAAAGTTATTTCTGACAATGGCACTCAATTTACTAGTGAGTTCTTTCAGAAATTTGCAAGAGAATGGGACTTTGTACATGTTACTAGCAGTCTTGAATATCCACAGACAAATGGGCTAGATGAACTGCAGTGCAGAGTGCAAAACAATTACTTGAAAGGTCAAAGCGTTACAATACTGATGTCTTTTTTGAATCTACTTAATCTCAGAAACATACCCCATGACGATATACTTGGCTCACCTACTCAAAGACTTCTATCCAGGCAAACAAGAACAATGCTACCTATTAGTTCTTGTTTATTGAGGCCTAAAGCTTAGAAAAGCAAAACTATCAAGGCTCAATTATTCAATAAGCATTCTATCCAGAAGTCCAGTTATGATAAATCGAGCAGATTTCTTCATCCATTGAGGGAAGGAGAGACAATAAGGATACAAACAGCAAAAGGCTTCGACCAGATTGGTCAGGTTACAGTCATCTGTGCTGAGATCCTACCTTATAGAATCTGAGGGTGTGGAGTACAGGAGAAATCGCAGGCATCTTCTACCCATACCAGAATCATCATTGCAGTATTGTTCCTGTGATAGAGACTCTAAATCTCAGAGAGAACTAGATGTTGTTCACATCCCAGAGTGTATTTTAATCTCTACTTCCATTCCTGAGGATGTTCCAAATACTTCCAAGGTTGAACACTTTATAGAGACAGCTCCAGTTGCTAAACCTAAATCCCAGTTTTATGTCACATGATATGGTTGAATATCCAAGCCCATTGTGAAATACACAGCAACACGGTCATGACAGTGTGTGTGTGTGTGTGTGTGTGTGTGTGTGTATGTATATATATATATATATATATATATATATATATATATAGATATATATCTATATATACATATATATATATATATATATATATATATATATATATATATATATATATATATATATATATACATACATATATATCTATATATATATCTATATCAACTTTACATGTTCGACTTTTCACAGAGTTGACTTTCATATGGCCCAGACCATATGATCGACTTCCGGAAAGCCGACCATGTAAAATAAACACAAAAAACACAACAAACACTTACCTTAAAACTGTTAGCAGGGGGGCAAGACATACCCCCCGTAACTTAAATATAGCAACTCCAAGATCGCACTACAGTGCGGAAGAGGGAAATGTTCTCATTCCGCACTGTACGGCGATAGCGGTTTCCCATGGTCAGCTTTTCAAAAGTCAATCATATTGTCTGGGTCATATGAAAGTTGACTTTGTGAAAAGTCGATCATGTGAAGGGGACCCATATATATATATATATATATATATATATATATATATATATATATATATATATATATATATATATATATATTTTTTATATATATACCTAGCCTTGTATAATTGCATGACCAGGAACTACTTGTAATATCTGCATGCCAAATAGAGTTATAACATTGCATGATCTATTTCTTAAAGAGGGAGGATGTAGATCAGAATATATGTGCTGTAGCTTTAAGAAGCATGTCAAAGGCTGAGTGTGCACATATAAATACAGGGCACATGCTATTTCTAGTGCCATTTTGAGAGTGCAGCCAGAGAGTGAGCATGTATGATTACAGTAGTTAGTTTGCATATAGGTTATTTAAGTTAAAATCAGTAAACTTCTATCATGATGTGTTTGCATATAATAAAGCTGCTTGAACAGAACCACAAAGACTATTCCATTGTGTCCAAAGTAGGAGAGCAACAATGGGTTCAGCAATTTATGAGTGAATGTTCTTTTATTTCAACATATGAGGTGTATGCTGACAGGATTGAGTCTGAATTTCTTCAAATGCACGGAATTTTGAAGATAAGGATGGGGGAGGGAGAAGTTTGTGAGCACAAGTATACATTGATTAGGGTTTGGGAAAGGATTAAGTAAAGGGATAGTTAATAGGATTTCTTCTTCTAGTGTATGAGTGCTAAAGTTAGAGTAGGGGTTAAGTTTGATGCTAGATGTGTTTGTGTGTGTGAGAATGTGCGGGCGTGTCTATGTGTGTATGTGTCTATTAGTGGTAGTGTTCTGTGTCAAAGGTATTGTGTGTAATGGTAGTGCTACAGGAAGGGGTTTTCTAAGGTAAGGAATAGGGCTGGGTTAGGGGCAGGGTTAGGGTTAAGGTTAGTGTATGTTAGTAAGATAGAGCAGGACAGCAAAACAACATCTTTTTGTACACCCACAGAATGATATTACTGCCAGGCTGCCATCACAGTGAGGTATAGTAATATCTGATTATAAGTCAGACCTGAGCATGGCCACCGATGACAGTGCCCCCAGTAGCAGTAAATTATTAAGGTGTAATGATGTATGTTACCAATTAGCTACATAGTAACCACCTGTGTTTGATAATAATATATGTATTATTGCAACCAGATTCCAATAATATATGTATCATTGCAACCAGATTCCAAAGTGGACCATGCTTCTAGCTTCTTGGTTTTGCACTTCTCTTGTTCAGTATATATTTCTCAGTGGTACAGGCCAACACGGAAGGACTGTGGCTGACCAAGTTCGCAGATGACTGCAAACTGGGCACCATAATCAACTCTCCAGCCGACATAAGCATCCTCCAAAAGGGCCTCATAGAAACAGACAACTGGTGCCAGAGCCATGGCCTCAAGCTAAACGCCAAAAAGTGTATAGTCATCCCCTATGGCAAAAACAAAGTGCCCACAAATTACCACATAGGTGGTAATCCATTAAGTACAGAAGAAGTAATTAGGGACCTGGGGTCCCATTTTGATAGCAATCTCTCATTTGACAAGCACGTGGCCAAAGTGGTTAGAAAAACATTTTATATAGCCCACCTAATCATGAAGGGATTCACATCTAGATCAGGGGAGGTCATCGTGCCTCTTTACTCATCCCTCATCAGGCCCATAATTGAGTACAATGCCCCTTTTGGGATGTACCTTACCAGACACCTGCAGCAACTGGAAAGACCCCAAAAGTACCTCACCAAGAGGATCAAAGGGCTCAAACAGATGCCATATGCTGCGGTTAAAGAAACTCCAGCTCTACTCAGTGGCATACTGCCTGCTCAGAGATGATCTGTGCCTGACGTATAAAACCATGTCCAACCCGGAATTAATGGACATGCTGCACCTCAGAAAATCCAAATCCCATTGAGCTACGCGCTCGAGAGACTTGAACCTCAGCACTGAAATAAATAGGACATGCTGGAGGGACAGATTCATAACCCAGAGGCTCCCTTCACTCTGGAATAAAATCCCAGTCCAGGTTAGGCAGAGTCCCACATTGACTCTCTTCAAGAGGAATCTTGATGAGTGGATGGGAGATCGTAGGTTTACCCTGGGTATCACTTCTGTGTCACTGTTAGACAGAGGCACAGTATACTAACCTCAAAAAAAGGTATAGCAAAATTAATTTAAAATGGGTGGCGAAAGCCAAACACACTCTGGCTAGGCTTATAAATGCCCTAGGGCAGATAGCCTAGTATGAACTTATGAACCTATGAACAGCACTCCAAAAATATATGAAGAATTGACAATGGGGGGCTACTGACAGAAAGTGAGAATGAAAGAAGAGGACCTGAAAAAAAAAAACTTCCTGACATGGGGCATGAGTTAATTTTCACGGTGCCGGGACAGGTGTATCGTGTAATTTGCTATGGTATGCCATAACTTTCTGAAAGCCATTACTGACCCAGAAGGGAAACTCAGCCCATCAAGAGTCTTTGGAGAAGAGGAGTTGATCTTTGACAATTTAGAAGTCTGACTAGGGGCTGAGGCCATTCTTTCTCTCCTTGTAGGTAGGGTTTACATATTGCAAGACTGCTGTACTTCAAAGCACAATAGGTACAAATAAGTAGGGATCATGAAAACAACAGAGACCGAGCTAAATGGGAGAATAAGGACTGTAAAAAGGCCTCACCCTTATGAAACTGGCTGTTCCATTGTGAATTACACAGCAGTGTTGTTCCCTGAAGTATTTAAAACAAGGTCAGCAGTTATACTGAAGTATTAAAAATAAATAAATAAATAAATAAAATGCCAGATGAAATGCACGTTTAGGTGATACACCTTAGAACTTGCTGAGAACTGACACAAACACAGCGTTTATTAATGTCCAGCCATATGAAATAGCATTGTTGTCATAAAACTCAATTCATTCAATCTTTTTTAAATCACAATACAGTCAGCCCCAATTTCAGAGACAGGCACTTAGTTAATGTACCAAACCCTGCACAAAAACAATGACTCCTTTCTCTATAACATGTAGAATAATGACAGGTCTGGAATGTGGCTGCGATAATACATAAGTACCATATTATGTTATAATATAATATATATTATACACACGGGTGCACTTCACTCTTTTGAAATACTGAAATTGCAAATTTTGGTATCTTGAGACTAAAATCTCAAAGTCCAGTTGTGCGAAAGTCCACATGACTGAATCCGGAAATGTCGAATCAGCAACTGTGATGGTACACTGTGTTAATTGATAGCTGGAGGTTCAGGTAAGTGTTTATTTTTTTAAGGGTTTTGGGTAGGGATTTTAGTGTGTGTGAGTGTGTTGGGAAGTTGTAGGTGTAGGTTACAGTATGTGAGTAAGAGTGTGAGTGTGTAACTGTTGAGAGTGGTGGTGTTTGTATGTATGTGATGTGTGTTTGTGCGAGGGGAATGTAGGGTGTATAGTGGTGGGTTTAGTGTCTTTGTCTTTTTAGCACAACCTCAGAATTAGTATATTTAAGTACTGGGGTGTGGGTGGCGCAGCCCCCCACATGGGGGGTGCAGGGGGTCTTGCCTCCCTGCTTATATGTAGGGTAGGTGTGTATTGTATTTGTGTTGTGTTTGTGTGTGTTTTATTTGTTTGTTGTAGTGTGGGGAGGAATGTGTATGTGTGTTTGTGTGGTGGAGAGTGTATTTAAAAGTCGTGCTTTTGGGGTTTCAGAATTTTGAATGTTCTGCTTTATAGTCTTGAGATACTGAAATTTGAGATTTCAGTCTTTTGAGATTATAAAGTGAATCCTACACACACACACACACACACACACACACACACACACACACACACATATATAATTATTCAATTGCTGTTCCTGGCTGCACTGTGTGGCACTGTCATTCAACACTTACCATTATTAATGAGCAATACAGCTGTATATAGTACATCAATGTATAGTATGTACAGCTGGGTACCATTCATTAAAGATGACTGCCTTCTGTATGCCAATCTACATCACCATGCTTCATGTCTATAAACTGCAGCAATGAAGGACAACATACAAACACAGTTTGCAAACTATGCACCACTGTACAATATTTTTGAATTGCAAAGCCATTTCTATTCTTATAAAGGTCTTCAGAACACTTTGACATATTTTAATTTGTTTTTGAAGAAATGTCACTAACACATTCTGTTATAAAATATCCTCAAATATTGCTTGTAATTCTAATGCAGTTTGAATATCTGCATCTTGAATGTTAATGTGATCATTTTCATTTTAATCTGTTTTCCTTGCATAAAATATTGAAGACCTCAATTTTAGACAGAAACACATATTGCATGCCATATGTAATGACTGTCACCCTGAACAAAAATAATAACTCTGTGGTTTGTTCTAAGCAAAATGATCTGATTTTGTTACAGCTTGCAAAACATCTTACAGACATTTTATCCTGCATTTGATCATACTTATGAGTTCCTTATGTCTGTGATGATTTGATTATTTTTTTCTTCTAAAATTTTCAGGGAAAGAGTCTTGAATAAGCAGCTGTAGAGACAGCATATCATATGTTAGAATGAATATGTATGAGTTGTTTGCATTTGCCAAAATGTTTTATTTAACAACCACAACTTCAGAGAATATTATTTTAATTATAAGGGTATGCCAGTAATATGCAGACATTATTCTGCTACTAGCTGAATCTGAAAGCCAGAAAATATCAGAAAATATTTTATGCACAGACATATGCAAATGTACTTAGCACACAGATACATGTGTGTGTGTGTGTGTGTTATGTATATATATATATATATATATATATATATATATATATATATATATATATGTATATATATACACACGTGTGTGTAAATATACATAGCAATAGATCTTGTCACAAATACATGAAACTCAAGAGTGAAGTAATAAAGTAATAAAGGACATTTGAAGATAATGATTCTGTCATAATGGTGGGAAGGGGTTAACTATGCTAATGTTCACACAACTGTGAGCAGTATAATATAATTTTCTCAGGCAGAGGAAGCTGTTCCTGTTACTATGTCATTACTCAATACTTGTGCTGCAGGAACAGTCACACCATGACATTCACAGAACAACTGTTTCACTAGCAGGAAATTACAAAATTACTTTATATTTTCCTCCAAAGTAAAAAAAAAGAAGAGAGTAATAAAATCATGCAGTGTTGTTTCTGTAAACTCAGTATATTCATATAATATAATTCCTTTGCTAGTATTAAACAGCAAGGTATACAAGTTTACCAACTAACGAAATGTGTATGAATGGTATGTGTCACAGTGGAAGCCTTAATAAAGCAGTGAAACTCCACCTGTCTGAAGTCATTACAACATATGATTGTGTTGCAAACAATTTCTAGGACAGAAAATGGAAGAGGGAGGTTTCTCCTACTGTACTTGTACACATTCTAACAGTTGCAGATGTCATTCATCCATAACAGCATTAGGACACACAATGCTTACAGTCAGTGTGGGTTTTGAACACTTTACTATGCGATGAAAGAAGGTATATGATATTGTGAGGAAAGAGCATGTCACAGTGCAGGTGTTACTACATTTCTTACATATTTGAAACCTTGAAGCCATGACATCATGTTATTGCTGCAAGGGATATGTGTGCATGCAATTTCTTTAAAAAATGTTCCTATATGTTTCTTTCTCACACAAAATCGCCTCTGCTAGGCATGCCCAAACCATGTGATGCACAATGCACTTGACACTGCGAAATGAGAATGGCAATCATAAACAATGTCTGGATAATCATGGATTTGAACACATGCTTTACTAAGGCAGCAACATACAGAACATTGTTAAATGCCATCCTGCCTCATGGAAACCTTAGTAGTTCTTATGAGAAAGCCACTTAGCATCCTGGCATCATCATTATCCAATAAGGCATTTCTGTGTGAAAAATTAGCATAAATTCTTGTAATAGGAACCCACATCCATGCATGCACATAGCAGATAGCTGGGTGACAACATTCTTACCTCCATACACATTCACAGTCATAGTGACACAAGTGAGTCTAAGGAGTAATGGCTGGATTTCAACAGACTACTTAAGGACACAAGGTACAGAACACTGCCTGAATTACACACACCACATGAGATGTTGTTCTACAATTGTGATAGCACACATTTAAATGAATGAAATCTCCATTCCTTAATATCTTGTTGTCCTTCTAAAAGGCTATGAAAGTGGTTAAAGTGTACAGTATCAATACACAGCTACATGCATTAGAAGCCTTCTCTGCATAGCATGACAGACAAGTGTATATGCGCATGCACACACACACACACACACACACACACACACACACACACACACACACACACACACACACACACACACACACACACGCACTCAGACACACACATACACATACACACACAAACACATACAAACACACACAGTAGTCAGTCATTGTTTGATTCAAACCTTATCCCTCTGTGCTTATACAGTCCATTAAAAACAATATCACTAATCAGCACCACAGGATAGCTCATACCACAGCTGTGACTCATTTCATTTTGAAAGCATGATGTAGCCATTCTGTTTTCAAAACTGGGTATTGCCTGGTGGTAGTACAAATTTATAAGAGTAGCCCTCTGAAACTACCTCTCCTATATGGAAGTTTCCATAAGGGGTGTTTTCATGGATACAATTGTACATGTCAGTACACACAGTCACATTAGTTAATCAATGTTGGATTTGAACCACCCTATCTATCTAATACATATGCCAAAGAATAGTGAATTAGCCACAAATGCCACAGGAGAAGTCTAATTTGTAAAGGTAGAGAGTGCACTTTGGGCATGATAACCTCATCAGTGTGATCCACAGATGTTTCTTGTAAAAGTGGGATAAGGAGATGGGGACATCCCATCCTGTGTACAAATCTTCCCATGACTGGAAGTTGATATAGCATGTCTATTCAAGAAGGTATATCTACCGGCCATTGAAGCAACACACACAAATTCACCACTGTGAGATTTGAACTGGCTACTTATTTAGTTACACAATCTAGAAAGCACATTGATAGCTGCAAGCACCACAGGTTAGTCAGCCTCTAAAGGGTAGAAAGTACACTTCTGACATGATGACCTCCTCAGTATGATGCAGAAAAGATGTTTGTGGCAAAAGTGGGATAAGGGAATGGGAGCATCCTTTCCCATGTAAAACACTTCCCATGACTGGAAGTTGTTTAGAAAGTCTGTTTAGGAAGCTATACATACCTGACATTGAAGTCACACACAACATATCACCACTGTGAAATCAGAAAATCTTAACTATCCAGTTATACAATCAGGAGAACATAGTATTACCCACAGAAAAAGTCTGACTCTTAAGGGTAGGGAGTGCACTTTTGACATGATGATCTCATCAGTGTGATGCAGAAAAGATGATAAAGTGTAATGGGAGTTGTGTCCAAATGTAAATTGTTTGCTTGAGAGGAAATAGACATACCCTATATTTTTGTTGAGCTTTTAATTACTTGTTGCTAGACCCACATTGACCCAAGTTCACCATTGGGAGATTTGAACCTTTTACCTATCCAGGTTACACAATCTAGAATGATTGGCATTAGTTGCAAGTGCAACAAACAAAACACAGTCAACTACACTTATTCCACTAGACATAATATCAAAGTAGCAAAACAAAAAAACGACCAGATGGAAACACTCACTTTTATTCTAAAACAACATTAAGTTTTCAGGATTACCCTTCTTCAGTATTTCAAAAAACATTTAAAATCACCTTTTTTATATAATACAATTAAAGAACGCATGGCACAGTCAACCAATACCTTCCCATAATAAATTAACAATCATTACACTTTTTTATACTCCACTAAAAATTCTAAAAACACATAAGTGACATCATATAAAAATAAAAAATATAAAGATTACTTAATAAATATTTACAAATCAAAATTTTAAGAGAATGTGAGAGATTTAAGCAACAGAATCACATTAATTTGGACAACTGCCTATCTTAACCAGGGAGTTACATCACTTATATTGTTTCTGTCTAGCTACCAATACTGGTTTCCATTGGTAGCTAGACAGAAACAATATAAGTGATGTAACCCCCTGGTTAAGATAGGCAGTTGTCCAAATTAATGTGATTCTGTTGTTTAAATCTCTCACATTCTGTTTACATGTGATTTGTTAGCTATTTATTAAGTAATCTTTATATTTTTATTTTTATATGATCTCACTTATGCGTTTTTAGAATTTTTAGTGGAATATAGAAAAGTGTAATGATTGTTAATTAATTGTGGGGAGGTATTGGTTGGCTGTGTCATGTGTTCTTTGATTGTATTGTATAAAAAAGGTGATTTAAAATGTTTTTTTGAAATATTGAAGAAGGGTAATCCCGAAACTTTTATGTTGATTTAGAATAAAAGTGAGCGTTTCTATCTGGTCATTTTTTTGATTAGCTGCAAGTGCCACAGGAGAAGTTTGGCTTTTACAGTGAGAGACTGAACTTTTGAAAAGATGACCTCATCAGTGTGTTACAGAAAAGATGTTTTAGATAAAAGTAGTATACTATGATGGAGGAATATTTTCCCTAGCTAAATTATTCTCCATCATTAGAAGCTGATGCAACATGTTTGTTCATTAAACTATATGCAACTGCCACAGGGTAGATGTGAACCTTAAGGGGAGTGAGTGCACTTTTGACAGGATGATCCCATCACTGTATTGCAGAGATGATGCTTGTATTAAAAGTGGGATAAAGTGCAAAGGGTGCTGTGTCCACAATTAGCCTCTTCTCCTGAGTTGAAGTGGACACAGCACACTTGTCATTGAGATGCTACTTACATGTCAGAAGAACCACACACACAGGTTTATCACTGTGAGAAATGAACCTCTTACCTATTTAGTTACAGAATCTAGAGAACACAGTAGGAATCAAAGTGCCACAGGAGAAGTCTGGCATTAAGGATATGAAAATGCACATTTGAATTAGTAAAACTTCACTGTTTGGAATATCAGCTATCATGCATCACAGGTTTTGGGACAAATGCATGTGTCCGAACAAATCAGTGTAACAGCACTGTGCTTGTCCCATGTAATGATATACTTCTATGCTAAGATTAATATACTGTCCTTCATGTACATTGTGTTACTGTGAGGGACATGTACCTATTCCACCTATGGGATGCCAATGAAAATCACAATTGTAAACCAGTGAATTGTCAAGAAAGCATTCATGATAGTTTATCCTGGGATAATTGCATGCAACAAGTAACCATTTATTACATCACTGTCAGTTGTGTTGCCTCATGATTGTTTAATTTTCATTGACAATACAAACAGATACGCCCTAATTATGACAGTGCACTTCTGAATAACAGTGATGGATTATATGCTAAAAGGTTACAAACCATTTTAACATGGTTGCAAGTGTAATCATTAAAGTACAGACATCCATTAACAGACTGACTTAATTGAGTCAATATCAACTTGGTCTCAAAATTCCATGAAGACATACAGAAGTTGTACAACCAACTTAATGAATTCTTTGTTGTAAATATTTTTGACTCCCTCCCTGAAGCGCACAGCTATCCAGGTGCTATGTATGGCTAATGGTAAAGTACCAGCGCATGCATAATCATATCTTCAGGTGTTGAATGCAGACTGTGAATTAGCAGTAGTCTATGGTGCTCTATGCCGACCTACATGCACATAAGCAATGCACGCATGCAACCATGTGTGAATCTGATGAAATACAGAACAGATATGTTTTATAATCATGTTTTACTTTTCATGATTTACACATTTGTCATGACAGCCACAGTCCTTCACTCGTTATATGCGTGAGACAGGTGTATTATGAAACACATGAAGGACCAAGCATGTTAATGCTAATGGAAACATGATTTATTGAAACCGATTTGAATCCAGGAGATTTATTTGATGACAAAGAAGGAGGGGAAAGAGGTGGACAGTTGGTGACAGGAAAATGCATACAGATATACTAAGAAATTAGTTTATGGCTCATTGCTGCATATTTTTGTGTTGTGTTACTCTTCGCTTTATCAGCATAATTATTTAGGCAGGATCTGTTCAACAAAGTTTTCACAATTGGGAACAAGCACATTAATAGAACAGCAGGATGATGTAATGAACAGTCATACCCAAAGGAGTTATACCAAGCATTCAAAAACACTTTGGCATACATTGGAATTTGAACTTGACAGTATTCCAAGAAAAAAATCGACAGACTTGAGCATTATCTAACCACACTACATAAGAACCCCTACTTTATGATGTTCATATATAACAACAGATTGAATAAAGGAGAATGTATTACTCTCCATTGCCCTCATGAGAACTGTAAAATCACATAATCTGTACAGTATATCCATTAGCCTAATAAACAAGAAACAATAAAAAGTGATGATACAGAACTGGGAACACATACAGACATGGAGACAGTGATAGAGACACACAAGGAATGTTATAATTTTTCAGTGTCACTTTTTAACATCCTTGCAGTGTGTTAAGTTTTTCCTGATAAGTAATCTATCATGTTATGTAAAATCAAGTGTTTCCAATAGACAGCAAGCAGGGGTCAGAAAGTATAACCATGACTGACAACATAAGCATGATAAAGGTGGGTCACAAAGATATGTAGACAACACTTACTGACTTAGTCTATGTTGCACAACTAATAAACAAAGGTGTGGCATCTAAGTCTGAGGAAGTCATTGTTCTACTGTATTCTGCATTCATCAGACCTATCATTGAATACAATGCCCCCTTTGGTATATACCTAACCAAGCATATCCAACAGTTGGAACATCCACAGAGGTTCCTCATTCACAGAATACAGGATTTAAGTAACATGTCCTATGCAGACCACCTCAAGGCCTTATTCCTGCATTCTGTCTCCTACAGGCTTTTGAGGGGAGATCTATGTCTGGCATATAGGACATTGTCAGACCCACTCTGATGGACCTGCTGCATATCCACAAAACAAACAGCACCAGAATTACCCATTATAAAGACTTAAACCTTGCCAGTGATATAAATAGGACCTGCTTGAGAGACAGGTATATATCCCAGAGATTACCCCATCTCTGCAACAGGCTCCCCATCCATGTAAAGGAGAGGTCCCCCCTAAACCAATTCAAGTGCAACTTGGACAATTGCATGGGGAACAGGAAATTCATCCCTAGTTTGGCACCTATGTCTCCAATGGACACAGGCAACCTGTAAGTGGTTCATCTCCCAGGCCCTGCTTTTAAATGTTTTGTCTCCCAAGCCCCTGTTTACACTTATCAAGGGTATCAGAATGTGTCAGAGAATTGGGATGCATGACTAGGTTTAAAAAGGCCCTTGGGGTCATTAGTCTAGTAAACATCTATGACCCTATGGACCTATAATGGTAATATAATTAAACCATTAAATATGATGTTCACATAAAAATACTCCTGGATTCAAACACTTAACACTATGAGAAAACCATGTCACAGGCATGTGAATTATGTCAACACACCACACAGGAAATGTTACCTCATAACCTTAATTTTACTGATTTGATGGGGCAGTCACAATACAATGAAGCAAGGGAGAATGAAGCCATCAGGCTTTATCATAGTAATGACAATTTTAACATTACGTAAGGTGCACACTACAGCCAGCAGCATAATAAATGATCCAGTGCAGAACAAACGTGTTACCTTAAGGTGTTATATGTTATGATTTACATACTTGTCATGACACCTGGAATATTTGGGCAGAAGCTTCCTAACAATCTTTGCAACTGGAACATCATCTCTTCATTCTGTTCAAGAGAAGATTAGCCTGACTGTAAATAGTGTAAAAGGCACCAAAGTACTGCAGCTGAAGATAAAAAACTCACAAGATTTTGTCAAGATCAGACATTGCGCAAATGCCGAGGAGAAAGACTGAGGACACAGAAGTGGAAAAATACACAGGTGAGAGGGAGGCAGGGACCAAGTAGCTTATTACAGAAGCAGGATAATGACAGCTCAAAAACAATATGTAGGCAACAGCTGCACATAAAATAGTCTAATAAAAACAGTCGATAACACATTGCTAAAGCCTGTATTAGGAACTCTGATATTATGCAATTAATAATTATGTAAAACTGAGCATTACATCATCAAGCCACAAAGGAACTACTTCACACACTTTAAATTACACAAAGCAAGACTAACTGAAGCAGAAGGGGTGAACAGACAAAAAGAGAGAGAGAGATAGCAAAGTATTGTTTATGGTTCATTTAGGATAATCTTTATGGCGTGTTACTCTTTGTAAAGAGCCATATCTGCAGCTATAGAAAACAAGAAGGGGTAGGAGAGTAGAAACAAGTCTAAGACACAAGCAGGATAAGGGTGGAATACTAATACTCTTTGTCAGGGCTGGAATGTTTTGGCAAATACTTTCTTACTGCATTATTCAAATGGTGTGTTAATGAATTGTTGTAAATGTAGATAAATACAGACATTTACAGTTAAACATATGATAGGAATATAAAATGCCATGAAATAATAGTTTGACATACAACTGTAATCAAGCTAATGACACTATACAAAAACATCATTCTACAGACAGGGGAATTACCTCAACACACCACATAGGAACTTGCAGTTCATTATATACAACGGCCCAACAACTGTTAAAATAACTATTTCAAAGTGGTGCAACTCTGCCTTTACTTTGTACTCACATAGTGCAGCAGATTAAAACACATTTGTCTGAAACTAGCCAGGCTACTGTGGCTGACATTAAACTATTCAGCTTTTGCCATAGGAAGTTGAATGCCATTCATCGTCACTCAGCTGTGGTGTGCAATGCCATCCTCGGCACAAATTCAAAGGACAAGAAGGGAAGGTTTTTTTTGATAAACCATTTGTGGCCATAGCTATACACATCTTCAGAACATACATTTGGTATTGTATACATAGTTTCATGAATTTGGAGAGTCATCACACCAGAGATGGGTGACAGCAACAGAATATTGTTGTAGTCCTAATTGGACCAAATCAAGTGTCAAGATGATGCATAGATGAAGTGGAGAGCTATGCATGGGGCATATATATATATATATATATATATATATATATATATATATATATATATATATATATATATATATATATATGTATATTTTTTTTTTGTGGGACAGGTGTCCATTTTTTGAGGAGAGAGAAATGTTGGGGAAAGTGATTTGGAATGAGAAGGTTGGGTAGGTAGAGTAGGTTAGGCAGCTGGTGAGAAATACAGGAGAAAAAAAATAGGGATGTGATGGACACAAAAGGTTCTGTGACACCATGATTGGGGATAGGTAGAGCACCTCGAGAGCACATCCATGTCCAGCTTCAGAACAGTGAGGATCTAGTTCTCACCCTCAGAACTGTCATCACTGACTCCTGTGTCAGTTGCTTGGGTCAGTGCCAGATGTGGTATTGTTTTGGAAATATGATGCAGGCCCTTTTCAACACTGAAAATTTGGGCACCAAGGCCCCTCTTCATAATGCTGTCCATCAGCGCAGAGCACCTGATAAGTGACAAAAACACCAACTCTACTACTACTGCTGTTGGAAGAACCACTGCACCAGCAGCTAGGGCAGAACTACCTGACACAGATGGAACCAGTAGGACAGGAGCTGTGAAGGCAAAATTGGCAGGTTGCAACCTAGATATGCTGGTGTCTGTGCTGCCTGAGGTGGTGCCATGTGTGGTGGTTTGGCAGGCCGAAACTCAGTGGTTTTTCTGCATTCTAGCACTGATTGTCATTTTCAGTGGCAATGTTAAAATATATATATATATATATATATATATATATATATATATATATATATATATGTATATATATATATATATATATATATATATATATATATATATATATATATATATATACACATCAGTAATTTCAGCACTTTAAAACATTCTGGATGGAAAAAAGTATTTATTGTATTCCATTAGTTTGCTGTAATTCCACAGTTCCACAGTTCCACACAAATGAAGTAAAACCCTTCCAAAGACAGTGGAAAACAATAAATAATTCCCAGTACACCAGATACACTGATAACCAATGGCCAATGACAAGAAAAAACAGAACAGATATGCACTGATGATGCCAAGGGTCGAAACCTAATGTTAAGAATGTTGCTCTTCTGAGTTATCAATCAACTCGCACACTTTCTTGAAAGTCCCTTCTCCCTGACTTAACCTGACTTAACCTCAGTAAGAGTACATCACAGAGGAGTGACTGTTAAACCCTGATTGTTACTGCAGTCAGACTAATTCACACATACAAGTCCTTAGTAGGTAACACTTTTCAGTGCTCATCATTGTACTGCTGGGGTGTGTCCATACAATCATGTAGGTCTTTACACAATATTCACCTGCCCTGCACTTTTTGCTGATTGTGGTATTCATGAATGCTAATGAGTTCATACTTCATTCACATACTCACAGCACTGAGAGGGCTGAATCTGTACTATATAAAGGAAATTGTGTAGATAACGAAATGTATCATAATAGGGAAGACTGTTTGGATCTATAGACCTCCACCTTCTTCTTCTTTCACCTTTTTCCCAGTTAGGTATCGTCACAGCAGATTACCCTGAACACTCATGATTGGCAGTGGAGTTTTTATGGTGTCGAGTTGCCAGCCTGGTGCCCAACCTTCCACAGAAGGCACACACATGCACGCACTCACACCTAGGGCCAATTTAGAGTGTCTAATCCACTTACAGCATATCTTTGGGATGTGGGAGGAAACCGGAGCACCCGGAGGAAACCCACACAACCACAGGGAGGACATGCAGACTCCACACAGAAGGCACTCTAGCTGAGGATCGAACCAGAGAACCTGTTGCTGTGAGGCAGCAATACTAACCGCTGCACCACTGAGGCTGCCCGGATCTTTAGACCTCCATACTACTATTTATTTGGAAAACTTGCTGCTACTTTCAGAGCTGACTTGCTGGAAAGGTAGGGTTGCTATTTTGTACAAATTGAAGTATCTTAACCTTACTTATAGATTCCATTTCACAAAGCAAATATTGGTTTACTGTCTGCATTAGTCTAAGTAGCTGTTGTCTTAGCTATGTATAGAAGTTATTTATGACCTTTAAGAATTCTTCTAAATAATCATAGGTTCATAGGATCATAGGATGTTACTAGGCTATTAGCCCTGAGGCCCTTACAAGCCTAACCAAGAATTTAGCTCATGTTCCAACAAGTCAGCAACCTTTGCTACTGTCAAGCAGCAACACAGGTGGAATCCTAGGGGTGTATTTTCTGTTCCAGTTATCCACGTTGCACTTAAAAAGGTTTAATGAGGTACTCTGCTTTACATGGAGAAGGAGTCAATTCCACAAAAGGGGAGTCTCTGGGACACAAATCTGTCCCACCAAGACGTCCTATTGATGTTACAGACCAAGTTGAGGTCACGTGGGGGTAACTCGAATGGAGCTTGACTTGCAGATATGCAGCAGTCCCATAAAGGCGGGGCCTGAGATTGCTTTGTATTCCAGACAGAGGTCACCTCTGAGGAGTCTGTAGGAGACTGAGTAGAGGGACAGGGCTTTTAGCCTATCTGTGTATGGTAGATGTTTGAGGCCCTGGATTCTCTCGGCAAGGAACCTCTGTGGTCCCTCCAGCTGCTGCACGAGCTTTGTGAGGTACATGCCAAAAGGGGCATTGTACTCAATAATTGGTCTTATAAGGGAAGAATACAGGGATTTTATGACCACCTTGTCTCTGGATGAGTTACCCTTACTAATGAGGTGGGCCATGTAGAAAGCTTTCTGTACAACGGAGGCAATATGGTGGTCAAAAGTCAGTTTGCTATCAACCTGGGTGCCCAAGTCCCTCATGACTGATTGCTTGCTTAGTGCCTTATTATCAATGTGATAATATGTGGGGATGTCATTTTCCCCAAAGGGGATGATGATGCATTTTTTGGCATTCAGTTTGAGGCCATGTTTCTGGCACCAGTCATTTGGGTGACACCGTCTTTAAGGATGTCCACATCACTAGGGGAATTGATGACAGCACCCAGCTTGCAGTCATTCACAAACTTGGTCAGCCATAGCCCACTAGATTTGACCTGCACCACTGAGTAGTATATCCCAAACAACAGAGGCCCAAGACCAATTTCTGGGGTACACCACTTGTTCCGGGTCTACTACTTGAGGTGGCTTCCCCTATTTTGACTAGGTAGGTTCTATCAGTGAGCCAGTTTGCTACCCATCTGGTAACATATGGAGTGATGCCTAGTTGAGAGAGTTTATCTATTATACCTGAGTGGGGAATAATATTGAAGGCCTTGGCAAGGTCAAGTTAGGCAGTGTGCACTGTCTTCCCCTCATCTATGGCCCTGGTGACTGTCTCAAAGAAGTCAAACACATTTAACAGACATAACCTTCTCTTGACAAAACCAAACTGTGTGGGATAAAGTGTATTGAGGTTGCCAATGTCCTTGTTAATAAGGTCCATGATAATCTACTCCATGGCCTTGCAGATCAAGCTAGTTAGGCTGATGGGTCTATAATTTCATGGATTGGTGGTTGCTCCATCTTTGTGCAAAGGGATGACAGTAGCATTCCTCCACTTGGCTGGGATGAAGCTGGTATTCAGGCTTTAGTTTAATAGGGTGCCTAATGGTGCTGCATGTTCCTACCTGAGATCATGTAGGATGCAGCCTGGGATGTTATCTGGTCCCATGGAGTCTGTATTTTTTGCCTTTTTAGAGAGCAATGACAACTTGCTCCCTAAATATAAGGGAAGGGGGCAGGTACTGGGATATCCTGTTTTACTGATGGAGAGAACAGAGGAGTGAAGTTTTAACTGAACCTGTCTGACAGCAGGTTGGCTACATCTACACAGTTTGTGTATGTGGTGTCCTTGACCACCAGTTCTGAGCAGATCTGGGTGCTTCCCTTGAGATTGCGGACATATGTGCAGAAAGCTTTATGATTGTCTTTAGTAGATGTGGCCAGTTTGGACCTGAACTTTGCTCTGGAGGATTTCACTAGTGCTCTTATTTGCTTGTTCAGGCTAAGGGGAGGTTGCTTCCAATTAGACACTTTTTCCTTCTTGGTCCTGCACAGTAATTTATTTCCTTTTATTATCAAGTTTATTTATTGTAGATGTTCACCCAGACAGGTTTACTCTTCCTTGAGAAGGAGGATTTCATCCTGTCTGGTATTCCTGATTCCATACAGCTATATAAATGCTCATATAGTACTTTGGTGTAGGTTTGGACATATGTGCCAGTTCCTGTGGAGAGAGAGTGAGCTGTGAAGCTGTTTATATCTTCCCTCAGGAGGTTGTAATCAGCTTTTGAGAAGTTTTTTTATTTGACCCTAGCTAGGATGGGATCGGGGGAGATGGTGACTTTGAAAGTGACTGCTTTGTGGTTGGATTGTACCAGGGATGATGACACTGTAGGGATGCTGCAGTGGTTACTCATGTTGGTTAATACCAAGTACAAGATAGTTTCACCTCCTGTGGGGGTGTCAATCAAATGGTCCAAGTCATTTGTATTGATGAAATCAAGGAATCTCTGGGCATTTGTTTTTTGGTATGAGTATTTCTTCCAATCTATGGCTGGATAGTTAAAGTCATCCAGGATCAGGGTAAAGGGTTGAATCTTGATAGATTCGAAGAGGTCCAGATAGGTGGAGTGGGCATCTTCAGTCAGAGTTGAAGGCCTGTAGCTAGCTATGATTTGAATACCTGTCAATTGCTAACTGCACTTGAAGTATTTCCTGTGCATCATACTGTTTGCAACTAACTTTTAATGTGAATTTGAATCCAGGAAGCTGACCACTTAGTGCAGAAGACTGCAGTATTACTTATTAGCAGGATCCTATCCTATTTTTTGTGTTATTAATACACAAAATTGTAAGCCCCTGATGTATACCTGACTGCCCTCCTTATTTTTGTTAATGGTGCAATGTACTCTAGATGTACAGAAATATTTGTTCTCTTATTCTCTTATTTAACTTTTCTCACTTTCTTTCTTTCTTTCTTTGTTGGTTGTGAATGTGGGGTGGGGATCTGTATTAAGTTGTGAGTATTCACATGGAACATTATTTTTTATGTATTGTGTGTATGATGGATGGATACATTCATAGATTTTAGGGGGGAGTTAACAATCAATTTTGTTTTAGTTATGCATTTTTTCTGTTATGTTTCCTCTCATACAGACCTGTGGTACACAAGACATCTGAACTCCATTTCTATCATACACTGATGCTGAGAAGGATGTGATCATTCAGGCACTATCTCACTGTGGGTCATTCCTCTTAGAGAGAAGCAGGGGTAATGAGTCCTCCTGTGACTGAGTTTGGGAACAGGTGGTTGATGACACGAATGCAGTTTGAGACAATGGATGTACATATTTCAAAATAAGACATAGGGCCAAGTGATATTGTCACAGTGGCCAGACATCAGGCAATTGCAATTGCCCATGAATGTATGGCTATGGGAGGTGGTTCTTCTACTGAACCACCACTGACCAAAAAATAGGAATTCCTATCCATTGTCAGAGATCCAGAATGTTCATCACAGGGTTCACACTGAATTGTTGATGTCAGGGCTGAAGTGGAAGACAATCAAAGTGTGTCTGTTGCAGAACGTCCACTTATACAATATAATTAATAGTTGTCATTGTGTATGTATATGTATATATATGGGAGTGTCAGAGAAGTATGTAAGACTGGTACAGGATATGTACGAGGACAGTGTGACAGTGGTGAGGTCTGCGGTGGGAGTGACGGATGCGTTTAAGGTGGGGGTGGGATTACATCAAGGATCAGCTCTGAGCCCTTTCTTATTTGCAATGGTGATGGACAGGTTGACAGACGAGATCAGGCAGAAGCCCCCATGGACTATGACATTTGCAGATGACATTGTGATCTGTAGTGAGAGTAGGGAACAGGTGGAGGAGACCCTGGAGAGGTGGAGATATGCTCTAGAGGGAAGAGGAATGAAGGTCAGCAGGACTAAGACAGAATATATGTGTGTGAATGAGAGGGAGGACAGAGGAATGGTGAGGATGCAGGGAGTAGAGGTGGCGAAGGTGAATGAGTTTAAGTACTTGGGATCAACAGGTCAGAGTAATGGTGAGTGTGGAAGAGAGGTGAAGAAGAGAGTACAGGCAGGATGGGGTGGGTGGAGAAGAGTGTCAGGAGTGATTTGTGACAGATGAGTACTAGTAAGAGTGAAAGGGAAGATCTACAAGAGGGTAGTGAGACCAGCTATGTTATATGGGTTGGAGACAGTGGCATTGACAAAAAGGCAGGAGTCAGAGCTTGATGTGGCAGAGTTGAAGATGTTAAGATTTGCACTGGGTGTGATGAGGATGGACAGGATTAGGAATAAGTATATTAGAGGGTCAGCCCAGGTTGGAAGGTATGGAGACAAAGCCAGAGAGGCAAGATTACGTTGGTTTGTACATGTGCTGAGGAGGGATGCAGAGTATATTGGGAAAAAGATGTTAATGATGAAGCTGACAGATAACAGGAAAAGAGGATGGCCTAAGATAAGGTTTATGGATGTGGTGAGAGAGGACATGCTGGCAGTTGGTGTGACAGAGCAAGATGCAGAGGACTTGAAGAAATGGAAACAGTTGATCTGCTGTGGCAACACCTAATGGGAGCAGCCAAAAGAAAAAGAAGAAGATATATATATATATATATATATATATATATATATATATATATATATATATATATATATATATATACGTATGTATATGCATATATATATATATATATATATATATAGAGAGAGAGAGACAGAAAGAGAGAGAGAGAGATGGGTGGGATAGAAATGACATAGATGACATTGAGGGAGAGGGAGAAGGGGGGGCAGTCAACTAAGCAGTAAAGTTTTGTATGAGATGTGTCTTTATCTGCAGCTATAAAGGGAATTGTTTTCTGTTTCTTGTCATTTGTTTTGTGTAGCTTATCATCCAGGTTTCATCTCCCTTTTTATATCAAAGCACATCTTATTCTCTTTTCACATGAACACCTGCCCATAGTAACCACATCTGTATTCTAATTTCTGTAAAAAACCTAGATGTATGTGTAAATGAAAGTTATTTGCTTTTTTACTATGCATTTCACATAATATAGGTTTGATCATTGTTTATTCTATTTCTCTTTTTTTGTTGTTGTTATTTACTTGTTATCATAGGTGATCCTGCCAGAGGCATTGTGGAACTCCTACCACCTGATGTTAAAGTGTTGGTAGCCTCCATTGATGAGGGTGACAATAAAGAGGTGCAGTCTGGGGTTGCGGCGGGTCAGTCTGACACTAAAGTTGTGCCTCCTACATCACCTGTTCCTATTTCTGGCACACTCAGCATGCCTGTTCATAACCATGACACAGAGAACTCAGACATAGGACAGGCTTTGTGTGACACAGGTGATCGGAGTTGTGTGATTACTCCAGTTGCAGAACTGGTTGAATCTTTACGTAGCCAATGTGAGGGAAAGGTGCCACACAGAGAGAGTTGGTTGTGGTGCGTAGACGAGGCCTGATGCCCACCCTCCTTCTGATGGTTGAGTGTCAGTAAGTGCCAAAGGACATATGTGTAGAGCCATCATAGAGGCATAAGCATGTTCCACACGGACCTCACAAGAGATAGTGTGAGTATTAAACATTATGCATTCTGAAATGCCTGAACTGTATGGCTGATTCCTTGAACTGGATGAGTGACATACCACATTGGAAAATGTCTATAATGGAATGTCTGCTAGGGGAGGGTCAGCATCCATGTGGCCATAGAGCTGCTTCATTGTCTGTTGTTAGCCAATGGGGCTGTGCAAGATCCTGCTCCTGTAGTGGCACAACCTCCACTGCACCATCAGTGGTTGTGATGCAGAACATAACTGTGATGAGAGCTTGTCCAGTAGGCATCATTCACATTCAGATAGCATCTCAGATTCTAGCCAGGGCCATGAAACTAGCAGTGCGACTCTTGATCAGGGGTGATGATGCTGACCTGATAGTCTACCATACATGGCTCACACCTGTCCAAGATGCCAGGACATAGTACTAGCACAGTGCTTGATTGTGCTCCTACAGACATTCACACATTCAATACATACATGACCATACCACCAGGCACACACACACACACACACACACACACACACACACACACACACACACACACACACACACACACACACACACACACACACAATATTTATCTAAGCAGTTCTGCTGACTGCTATATAATACTTGCTTACTAATAACCTTCCCTTAATGCGAATGCATTTTAGAATAAATGTTTTGTTCATAATTCATAATCAGTTGTGAATAATTGCTTCTGTAATTGTTGACACTTGCTGTATCTCTGTTACTGTTCTGACTAATATAGTCAGTGTAGATGTTTAAGCATTGCTTACTGTTATACTTGTGCTAATGATGCTGACATTGACCTGCTCACTGGTTCATATGCAGTGGTGAATTGAAATACCTGATACATAGTACTCGAAAAAATCCATAGCTGTATACTGCAAATATCACTCATAAGCTGTTACTGACATTCCTGTACACCTGGGGAATGTATCACCTTAGGGGCACGTGAAAATTTGCATATTTAAGCAATCAGTTACATAACTGTATTGCTTTTTTTCTATACAGGTTCCACACTTAGCTTATTAATACTGTGGATACAAGATGTATTCTTGGATTGTCTCTGCTTGACACTAACAGAATACAACCATTACATTGTTAATTAAAGGTTTGGCAGTTTTGCAAGCATCAGTTTTAGTATTTGTATGTGCTAAGGCTCTTATTCTTTCATTTAGGTAGTAAGTGTGTGTGCTATACTTTGACTCTTAGCCAGAGCCATAACATATTGTACACACCTTTGTCTGCTGATAGCATCTTCAGCTGGTGGTTCACCTTTAGAATCTTCATTTATATCTGCTGGAATTACTTGACCCTCCATGTATTACTGGAAGCTCTGGTCTTGCCCTAGTTATCCTTGCTGAAGCTGTCTCCTGACAATGATATTGTGTAACATGGAACAGACTGTGAGTATTTCTGAAGAAGCTGCTAGGTCGTACTGCAGTGCACCCCCCTGAGGCATGCAGATACTAAAACCTTGATTTGACCAAGCCAAATACAAGTTCTATAATCTTCCAAGTTTGAGCATGGGTATCATTATATGCTTGCTCAGTGAAGTTGTATGGGTTTATCATCTCACAGATGTCATGAGCCAAGGTTCCAGTGCATAAATTGCATCCCCCACTAGATGCTCTAGTCACCCCTATCAAACCTTGTATACAGGTCACAGGTGTGTCCTATGTGCCAGTCATGAAAACTGCCTAGGTTACCTGCACAGACATTATAGATGATCCCTTGTGTATTATAGGGTGTTTAATGAATACCATAACTTGACACAAAAACAGAAGAAAGCAGTCTATGATTTAAGTAACAACGAAAACTTAGTCATTAAAGCAGCAGACAAAGGAGGAGCGGTGGTTGTACTAGACACTACTATGTATGTCAGAAAAATAGAGGAATTGTTATCAGATAAACATACCTATATACAGATTAATCCTGTGGGTGTAAAAATTATAATAGATAAAGTACATAATTGTTTAAAGAGTTTGCTTTTTGAAATGAAAATCAGTGATGACACATATAAATTTTTACTGATAAGGCTGTCATTCCCATCTTTAAAGGTTTACCAAAGATACACAAGTCACTTCATGACCCCCCTTTACGACCCATAGTTTCTGGCAGAGGGTGGGTGACGGAGAATATCTCCATATGGTTAGAACACACATTACATCATTTTGTAGATAAATTGTCCACCATACTCAAAAATACAGGAGATTTTTTGGTTAAATTAGGTGGTGTTAATAGAGAAATGACACAAGCAAATAAAGATTTCTTGATGGTCACCCTAGATGTTCAAAACCTGTTTACTGTAATTAGTAATGATTATGGGGTCCAAGCTGTCAGTGAGGTATTGGCAGATCAGAATGTAGATGATGAGAAAATAATGTTAATTAGGACCTTACTAACCCTGGTTCTAGAAAATAATGTGTTTATAGGAGCACGACATACATATAGACAGGCACAGGGGGTGGCCATGGGCAACCCCTGTGCCAATACTTACGCCAACATGGTCTTATGGTATTGGGAAAAGGCTATGATTTTTAATAAACCAGAATGGATGCAATACATACATCTATATACACGTTTTGTGGATGATATTTTCTTTTTGTGGAAGGGTGATGTAACATCATTGAATGGTTTTTTAGACTATTTACACTCTACCACTACATTCTTGAAGTTCACTAAGAAATGTTCAACCACAAACATTGATTTTTTAGATGTATGTATACTACAAAATGAAGCTGGTTTTTCATCAAGCTTATTTAGGAAGGAGTGCTGGAAAAACACAACGCTTTGTTTTGATAGCATGCACCCCTGATATATGTTTTCAAACATTGTTCAGGGCCAGATTGGAAGAATTTCCAGACTGAATCTGGATGATAGGATATTTGAATGTGAAATGGTCAATTTAAAGAACAATTTTGTAGAAAGGGGTTATAGAAAAGAACTGGTTAATAGAGTGGCTGATACCAATCACATAAAAAGAGATAATAGATTTAAGCCATGGCTTAAATGTACTAAAGGGGAAATAAGAGCACCTAACATTACACACAAGTTTAATGAACCAAGATTACTGTTTACATATAGCAGTAATATAGGAGATATCAGAGAAATTGTCAATAGAAACTGGAATATTTTGAGAGATGACAATAAGTTAAGAAATATAGTGGGTGCTCATCCACAATTTGGTTACAGGAGAAACAAGAATCTAAAAGACATCCTCTGTAAAGAGAAAACAGCCACCCAAACTTGTATCCTTAAAGAAAAAATAGGTAGTGTCCCATGTGGATATTGTAAAGCATGTCAATTTATAAACAAAGATTATACCTTTATATATCCGGTTAATGGACATGTCTTTAATTTCAAAGCAAAAGCCACCTGTAGGATGAGCAATTTAGTTTATATAGCGGAGTGCACTCAATGCACATGTTTTTATGTTGGTAAAACCAACAATATGTTTAAGGTAAGAATATTGCAACACATGTCCTCAATTAGGAACAAAGATGTACATAATGCTTTATATAAGCATATTGAGTCCCACCCTACACATAACTTTAAATTCAAAGCTGTTGTTAACATTGTCATGAACAATAGGGGTGTGATGTTAAATTATTAACTGAATCTATGGAGTCCAAATGGATTTTGGAGTTGATGGCCCACAGAACTCTGGGTTTAAATGACTGTGTACCTTTAAAGCCAGCCCTGCAGAAAAGGCGGGCTTTTTATTAACTTCTATTGGTTAATTTGTATTTTAAATATCAGGAATTGCTTTGAGTTTGTGATCTGATGAAGGGTTTCAACCCGAAAGCGCTTGTCAGTGGATATTCATTTTGTTGGAGTTTCTTACCTATTTTTGGATACTATTTTCGTGTATTTTAATAAAGCAGTGGAACATCCAGCGGAGTCTCACCTTTCTTTTATCTTACGTATTACAGTCTGATAATTTATAAAGTGGTATCCTTTCCTGTAATGTATGTTGTCCCTTGTTCACCAGGTGGAGTTTTTATTTGTGTGTGTGTGTGTGTGTGTGTGTGTGTGTGTGTGTGTGTGTGTGTGTGTGTGTGTGTGTGTGTGTGTGCTATTTTATAAAATTCCTGTATGGTTCTTGCTCTCGCCTCTGGGTAAGTAGGAAACAGGTATGCATATTGTAGTATTGGATTTAGAAACTGATCTAATATTCTGAGAGCTGAGGCCAGTGACACTCCTAATATATCCCCCATGGGTCTCTAGAGCGTACCTGTCACTAGTATACATAAAGCTACACATAACTTGTTCCCATTGGGGTGAGTTCTCCCCGATTTCCCTGAGACCTCAGGTGAGGGTGGTAGAAGTTGCATATTTCCTCTGGTATTTTCCTGTCCACCCAGTATTTCTGTACAATCTCTGTCTCTTTCAGGCCATGGTAAGTCAAACAGGGTCTAAATACCCTTCTTCTCCGTGGCTGAGGTCTGGCAGCAGCAGCAGTAGCATCTTGAATTAAAGCCTGTTGCAATACAGGTTTGATGGAAGCAACAAATGCTAACGTGTTTTTTTTTTTTTAAGTGTAATCATGACTGCAATCCAAAGAGTTTTGGATTGCAAGGCAAATGGCTACTCTGAGTGCACACAATTGATTTATAGTTACTTGTATAATTCCACCATGTTGGATTAGTTAATTAGTTTGGAATTCAGCTATGTATGCCTTTATTAGCATATTCTGTCATTTATCCTTGTTTTGAGACTCTATTGAATACCAAATAGCAGTCTATTGTATGAAGAAAGTGATAAGACATGTACATGATAGATGTACTTTCCTGCTATGGACGTAAGGTATATTGTTTTAATTGTTTTGATTTTTCTTTTTTAATGTCAGCCAATAGTCTGATCTATTTCAGTGATGTAGTATAGGTTATGCTATGATTTGACAGTTGTATACTACAGTTATGTGTTTTTGTTAGTCTAATTTTAGATTGCCAGTAATTATATTTTCAGATTGGGTAGTTCTGGTCAATGCTTTATTTTAGATTATTCTTTAATTTTAAGATTTTTCATTTTGGAAATTTAATTTCTTGAGATTAATTGAGGCAAGGAATGTTGTTCTTTTTCTAGGGGTGGGCATGCCTGTATGAATTTGTAGCATTTATAAAGTAGCATGTACATGCATGCACTTGCACAGATACACATGCACACAGACAGACACACACATATACATACACAGGTATACATCAATCGTATTACTCAAAAATATAAAAAAAAATGCAATTTTTCCTCAAACTAAAAAAGTCTCAAGGGCTTATCAAACATTTCTAGTAAGCACCTTCAACACATTCCCATATAGTTCAATTACAGTCTGTTTTAGTGTGCCTGTCTCTCTTGACTCTCAGTAGCTCTCTCTTCTGCACTCCAGTAACAGAAACAATGTTCAGCTTCTTCCTGTAATATCCTTTCAAGTCTTCATTCTCATCTGCTGTTTCTCTTCCAAAGCCACCTTCAAGAAGGAAAAACAACATTCTATTGGGACTTTTTTTTAGCCATCCATTTATATAGCCTCACTTGCTTCATTAAGAAAATCTGCTCTGGTGAATATGCCAAAAGTGTCTCTCTGCTCTTAAACAAAGCTCATAATAGTTGCAAATAAACATCCCTACTTAAAATAACAGTGTTTTGTTCACAACATTCACATTAACAGTTCTAGATACTCTATTTACATCCATCTTTACAAACCTTTGGGTCACTTATAATTCACAGATTAGCATGATCTGCCTCACTATGCAATAGTGCTCCATCACCCCGACCTAGTTTGAAACCATCAGTTTCATGCCCATCAGATGGCATGTAGAACTTTAATAGGCCAACCATGTTTTGGTGTGTCAAGTCAAACTGGTACCATGCTTTCAACAGCTATGGTTCAATTAATACAGTTATCACCTTCCCCATTCTTAGTATTTCTTTAGTCATTTGCTTTGGGCAATACTCAAAGTCTGAAATGTTGTTTAGCCTCTTAAAATTGGTTAATTTTTCATTTGGCTCACTATTGTATTGCCTCTATTTTAAGTAATTATTTTATTATGTCACATACAACCTTTTTGTAACTCTGGCATTCTCAGATTGTAAAGTTAACATTCTCTCTTGGAATGGTTGAATATAATATTGAATCAGATCTGTTCTTCCAGATAGGTCTGAAAGCGCTTCATTGCAGAAATTACTGCATCTCTTGTTTTCTTTGCCTAGACAGGATATTGTTTGGCAGAACTGCAGACATTGAGGTCAGTTTTGTTTTGTTTTTGTCTTTCACTAGCGTTATTAACATCTGCTGCTAAACTAATTGCAGAACATTTATATGCTATATCTATTCAGGTCTTCTCTTCAGTCTTCCTAATTCTAGCTTACCTCATTTAACTTTCTATTACATTAAATGATATCGTCATTCAGCCAAAATGTGTCTTCTGTTGAGGAAACCAAAGTTGATGCCTGGTCTCCAGTTTTAAATTCCATGGCCCTTGCAGTTCTATTATACAGTCTTTGATGTGTGGCTTGAGTTCTTTGCATGTGTTCCTGGACTACAGGCATCACCATTTTTCGTCTGTGTTATAACCTGGATTTATTATTCTATGCCACTTCTTAATGATTTTTTTTCCTTCTTCATAAGTTTCTCTTTCAATAGCTAACAGTCGTTTGTGTTGCCCGCCATAAATAACTCAAAAAGAACGAATTCTGTCAATGCTTGTACCACTCATTTAATGACAAACAGGAGATATACTATTAACTGCTTTTAGTTTATGCCAGCTTCCTCAATGACTTTTCATAGTATGGGCTTTAAAATTTGACTACAATGCTCTAATAACTCAACTGTCTGGGAAAGTTATACTGAAGTTTTTAATTGCTTGACCTTAAAGCATTAGCACACTTGATACATTATTGTTGACATAAATGGAATCCCCTGTTATTTGAGTATTTCCTTCAATATCCCAACTCTGGAAAATAATAAAACTAATGTCCTAGCTATAGACTTAGTATTAACTTTACATAGCGGGTTAGCTTCAAGATTCATTGATACATAGTTTAATTTAAAATAAACAAAATGTATTAAAACCCATTACTGTATTTTCAAAGGCTCAACAATGTGCGTAGCAATACATTTGAATGACACTTTTATAAAGGCTAGGTGATGGTCTGTCTTCTGGCATTCAATGCATACATCAGAAAGGTCCTCGACTTCTTTCATTGTTCTGGCCAAAAAAACCTTCACTGGATCCATACTTTAATCTTGTCCATTCTCAGGTGTCCTTATAGCACATCACTACATGTTAACCTCATCACTAGGTTTCTGAAAGGTTTGGGAAGTAACAGATGATGTGCTAATTTTTTGTCATAGGTTCATAGCTGTGTACTAGGCTAATGACCACTAGGTCTTTTTAAGCATAGCCATGGATATCACATCTCTGACTAGTTCTGATACCCTTAGTATTGTAAGCAGGGGCTTGGGAGAGGAAACACTTACGAGCAGGGGCCTAGAAGATGTACTATTTACTGGCTGCCTGTGTCCATTAGAAACCTGTCTGTATATCATCTGTATAGTAAGTCCTTTTGTAGCTTGAACTAAAGGTAAGACATATTGTTCAGCTTCTTCTCTTCCAGCTGTGACTATTTCTCTTATTCTGCTTGAAGTATTTTCTTTCATGCACAGTCTTAGGTTGTTGTTTTTGGTGTTATGGTCTGTAAAGCAACTTAGTGCTGAAGCTTTTTTGGTTTATTATTTTTATGACCTTTTATTGATATATTTGCAGTGACACAAAAGTTACCTTTATACAAAACATATATAGTATTTAATGGTGATATGACTTCTCAGAATAAATTTAAATTAGGAACATACAGCATCTCCCACAATGAACAGAAGCCATGTTCCCATTCTTAATTTAGACTGTGAGTTGTGAAACTTGTATTTGTTTCTTTGGGTCTATCTATCTATCTATCTATCTATCTATCTATCTATCTATCTATCTATCATCTATCTATCTTTCTTTCTATTTATGAATTTATGATTTTTTTACTTGGTTAACCGTTGCTCGCATTTGTAAACTATTTTGTTGATATAGTCCTGTATCTATTATATACTTGTATAGTGGACATAGCTTAGAGATGGCTTGACATTTTTTGGTAAGAAATCTAAACTTCATTTATGCTGATATCATACACTTAGATTATAGTCACAGTTTTAAAAGTCAGACATGCAGCTCTTGTACTATCTTGCCATGCTAACTTCCTCAATAACTTTAAAGCTTGGATCATTACAGTGAAAAATATCTGTTACATGGATAGATTTTTTTTTTCTGATGACAAGTCAGCTCACTGCAATTATGTTATTGGCATATAACTTTAACATTGTACCCTTGAAATATAAGTGAGTGAGCACAGTTATTTTAATGGCAGGAATAACAGAAGGCCATGAGTGTTAGCCCCATATCAGGAATTTAGATTCATGTTCTCCACTGACAGTGTAGTCTAGCATGAGGAGGATGCAGAAATGTTTAGGTGCCATCCTTCAGATGATAAATCTGAAACTGAAATTATACATCTCTCTCTCTCTGTGTGTGTGTGTGTGTGTGTGTGTGTGTGTGTGTAAGACATCCAAAACATAGGGAAAAAAGGTCACATAGACAAATGATTTGATAAAAACTGCAAGAAAGACCCAGTCAATTGGGCATATTCATTGTGTAATACCTTATGCTTCCTGTAGTGGAGACCCATGGAATATGTGCAAATGACCCCTTAAGACATGCCATTGTTTCAACTGCATTGCTTCTGAAAGCCTGTGACTATTTACTTTTTAAGTTCAAGTGTGTGTGTGTGTGTGTGTGTGTGTAAAATTGCTGCGTGGAAAGGACAAAATCTTACTGAATCAGTAAATACATCCAAGGAACAGTAAAAATGCATCTAGCAAAAATTTTCATGAATATGGCTTTACTCTGATGTGCAGTACCAGAAACAGCAAATCAATGTTTCCTAAAAAGTTATATGAACTGACTTTACTGAGACAGCCTGAGCATGGATGTGTAATTGAAGAAGAATTTTGTTTGCGTCTAAAACTGGCTAAATATTCTGAAACTAAGTTTCCTATGAAAGCATAATTTTCATTATTGTTGAATTTTCTTTTAAATAAGTATGAACTGCATACTGGAAAGCTGGCTAAAGTGGTTCATTTGAATGTTACAATCAAAATCATTTACCACACTGGTGAAGAGTGTAACATAAAAATCTACCCAGATATTCAATAAACCCGGTGCAGGCTTAGGGTGAAGCATACACAGAGTTTACATGTTAGCACGATGAGTAGGAGTTCTAATTGCATATGCATGCTGCCCATCGCATTATACAGATACAATTGTGTCTTCATAGCCAGAAATGGTGCTCCTGGCCAGGAAACTGTATAAAACAGCACAAAGACTTTCAGACATGCAGACATGTTTACCTAGCAGTAAACTTGTTCTGCCGAATTGCACAGACAGCCACAATGACTACAAGGTTTAATTTTGCACAATGAATACAGTTCTAACAGGTTTACTACCAAAATCATGAAATCCAGAACAAAATCAGGTCATTTGCGTGAATCAAAACTACAAAAATCTGCAGAGGAAGACAGTCACTATGTCGAATATAATGCCAAATTCGAAGAATTGGCATTATTCGGCATGTGCCTTCCCCTGAACCTTTCAGAACACCAAAGGATGTCGAACTTCTCAGCAGTATGTGCATACTGCACAACACAGAAATGTCCGTTTTTGCAGGGAGGATCCCCTCATGCACCCCCCATGTAGGGAACTAATCATGATTGTTGCTTATCTGCTGTGTCTCTATGTCTCTGGTAACAATCCTTTGGGTGTGTTAATACTTTCTGCATTATACCAATACCATTCTTGGATTCAATGATTGTCCACAATTTGCAGTCATCCACAAATCTGGGTAGACAATGTATATGTACAGTGTTTGTCTTGACTTCTGAGGCTTAAATACTGAACAGGAAATGGCCTAGTACAGAATCTTGAAGTACAGATCTGGCTAATGGACTCTTGCTAGAGGTGACTTCCCACACTTTGACATTATGTGCCTTGTATGTGATCTGTTTGTCTACCCACTTGGTGATTTTGGTGGGGTTTTTTTGGGGGGGGGTGACGTGAATCAATCTGTCAGTTAGCAGATTGTCTATTTTCTCCAGTTGAGTATAGCTGGTGGTATCTATAAATAGCTTTGTGGTTAGGTGCATATTCCCTTAACATTTCACACTTATTTAAGTAAATGATTTGTGACACCTACAAATGCAACCTTGGTTATACATCACATACCACACAGTGGCACTGTTCACATAGTGATAATAAATGATTTGTGACAACACCTCCAAATGCAACCTTGGTTATACATCACATACCACACAGCGGCACTGTTCACATAGTCATAATAAATGATTTGTAACAACATCTCCAAATGCAACCTTGGTTAAACATCACATACCACACAGCGGCACTGTTTACATAGTCATACAACTGTATCAGTCTCACGTAATTACATCAATTGCACATCATATGCCTATATGTATTTCATATGTGTTTCATGGAAAGCTGTGTTTGAGCAGTTGTGGCTCATGCAGACCATTTACCGATGCAAATGCTGATAGTCACACAATGGTGTTGCTGACCACCTCAATAATCCTTGTGAACAGCAACACAATTGTACATACAACGAATTCCACAAGGTTGCAGTTGAATCAAAACATGTCATATTTTTGTGTATATCACAGTTTGATGACATATAGCTGAAGCAAGACTTATGTGCCTGTGTAATCAGTGTAATGTTATACTAATGTATGTCACAGAGCATTTAATGATGGTAGTATACACAGTACATCTGTATCATACTGGATATATCATTGTGATGGTTGACTTAAAACTGTGTAGAATATTTATCTGCTCCACTACAAAAACACATGCTTTAATAAGCCAACACTATACATAGTATCATCCCATGTCAACAGTTTTCAGGTGGCATATTACTACAGCTATTATAGGAGGAACATGTAATGAAATGGTAGCAGCGACCATCAATGCATTACCTCACATCACAAATTGTAAAACACTCTTGTAGACCTACTTTATATACACACACCTCAATATAGCACATATCAATGACAGCAACACTGACTTGTGAAATGTTCAGAGAGTCATAGGTCATTACTATATTAATGGCCAATTTTACATAAAATCCTAGACATCATTATAACATTTAAAGCAACTCAGTATACATATATAATGGAAGATAGTAAGGCTATGTGTGTATGTGTGCATTTCTTTGATGGCATTACATAGTACCTCACTCCATATGCAACATGCGTATTACCCCATGACAGAATTAGCAATCACACATCCAGTGGTCTGGAAATGGCTTACAGAAGCTTATGGAAGGGTTCTGATTCATAATGTGTGAATTCATCTTTGACATGAGGACATCCTCCACTCCTCTGCAGGAAGGATGTCATATGGCCAGTGGGAAAAAGGAGATATTGGATGCAAGGGGCTATGTTAAAGGATCACTTAAGTGGTATTGAAATGAAAAGATGTCCGAAATATCATACAATTACTGTAATGTACCACCAGTCATACAGACAGCAGTAGACTGGGTCTGATTTGAGCATTATGGAGCGTGATAGAATCATTGTATGCTGAGAAGACTATGTTTGGATGGGTGTCTGACATGGATATGGAGTCACATCTCAGTGAAAAATTGTCGCAAAACAATTATTTGGATGTATACATACTCAAGTTGCCTGCTGTCAGATGAGAACCCCTAAATATCTAGTTATAGAAGCTGGAGAACACAATAATTAACATTACTGCTACAGCATCAGATGGCATCAGCAGTGTCTGGTGGGAAGATGGTAGTAGGACTGTCTCATATGCTGTTCTAAAATGGTCTCTTAAATGTGAATTCAGTGAAAACAACACTCACAAGCTGACTGCAGTGAGACTAATCCCTACCTATCTACAGAACGCAGTACAAGTCTGACTTTTACAATATCAGCTAACACTTTATATCTGATGACATCAGCAGTGTATGTTTGTGAGAAGAAGATGGTAGTGGGAGTGTTTCAAATACTGTTCTAAAATGCTCTCAAATGTGAATTAACTGAACACACACACACACACACACACACACACACACACACACACACACACACACACACATACACACTCACAAGTTGAATCTAACTATCTACAGAACACAGTACTTAATGCAAGCACCACAACCCAACTCTGACTTTGATAATGTCAGACTATACTTCGTAGCTGATGACATCAGCAGTATATGCTTGTGAGAAGAAGATGATAGTAGGAGTGTTTCACATGCTGTTTTTAAATGGTCTCTTGAATGTACATTAATGGAAAACAAGCACGCACACACACACACACACACACACGCATGCGAGCACACACACACACACACACACACACACACACACACACACACACACACACACACATAAATGTTGACTGCAGTGAGACTAGAGTTCTTATCTACAGAACACAGTACTTAACACAAGCATCACAGCACATGTCTGACTTTTATAGTGTCAGGCAACACTTTATAGCTGATGATATCAGCAGTGTATGTTTATGAGAAGAAGTCAGAAAGTGTGTCTTACATGCTGTTGTAAAATAGTCTCTTGAATGTAAATTAACTGAACAAAAGCACACACACACACACACACACACACACACACACACACACACACACACACACACACACACACACACACACACACTCTCTGACTGCAGTGAGGCTAAAACAAGTACAAGTTTGAATTTTACATTGCCGTTGGCCAATTTTTAGTGGATAGCATCATCACTGGATATTTGAGAGAAGATGTTGTGAGGTCTGTATGACATGGAAGTGCAGGCAAGTATGAAAGTATGACTGTCAAAGTATTTGTTTTATTTGGGACTGGTCAGTAGAATATAAACTCATGTTCTTCTGACAATATACACACACCAGCTGACTGCAGTGAAATTAAAATCCCTACCAAATTAGTTAAACCAGCTAGAGAACTTAGCAGTTAATGCCAGCACAATGGCACAAGTCTGATTTTTATACTGCTGCTGGACAATTTCTAATAGATGACATCATCATTAGATGTTTGAGAGAAGAAGTTGGGAGGTTGTATGAAATGGATGTGTAGGCAAGTACAATTGTCAAATATTTGTTCTCCATAGCACTGGATTGCTGATAATAGTATATAAACTCATGCTCTTCTGAGAGCACACACACACACACACACACACACACACACACACACACACACACACACACACACACACGTTGACTCCATGGATGTGTAGGCATCTACAACTGTCAAAATGTGTGATCTGCATGGCACTGAATTGCTGACAGTAGGATACAGACTCATCCTCTTCTTAACCTGTGAGAGATGCACTTATATAGCCAAACTGGAAGCAAATCTCTCTTCACCCAAGACTGGACTAGACAGTCAAGAGGAGAAGGCAAACCCTTGCACCACACTACACTCATCACATAGTCCCTCAACACCTACGCCACCAAAACACACACATACATAACAACACAAAACACACACCTACATTTGCGGAGGCTCTCAATAAAATCTGCTCAAGCAACAGAGACCTCCAAAGCAGAAATGCATGCAACCTCCACCCCCCAACACAACCCAAATGACACATAGCCCATAAACTGAATGTGCCACTCAACCGCAGCCCATAAGGCATAACAACGTACCCAACACTCTAGTCATAGGTGACTCTATAGTCAGGCACACTGATGTTCCACTCTCCAGGCTAAACAAGGAGAAAGTTACTGTCAGCTGCCTGTCGGGTGCCAGGATCTGCCACATAATGCATGCACTCAGGTCACTCCACAACACGTACAAATATGACTCCATCATTGTCCACATTGGTGTGAATGACCTGAGACGTACCTCCCTGGACTACATGAAAAGAGACATGGAGGAGATCTATGTTCTTGTAGCCCAGGCAGGTATGACCCTAGCCCTGAGTAGTATCCTGTCATCACTCAGAATGATACCACAGTACAAGGACAAAATGATTGACTTCAACAATTGGCTAAGCTTCTGGTGTCACTCTAAAGTGGAGCCAGTATCTGCCTGAGATGACATGATCGACAGACCACGATGCTTTGCCAGAGATGGCCTGCGCCTGTTGCCCTTGGGATTCCGGATACTGACTAAGGCTCTTGCCATCCCTATAGTGCCTTTTTAAGGCAAGGTTCAAATGACAAATTCACCACTGTAACAGGTACAAGCAAGCAACATCTGAGGGTAATGCTACTCAATGCTAGAAGTCTAAACCTCAAAATGCATTCACTCGAGGCACTCCTTAAAATGGAGAACATCGACATCTGTGCAGTGACAGAGACCTGGTTCAAGGTTCAGGAGAGCAACCCTGCATTACCAGGCTATAATTCATACCACACCATTTGGCCACCTAACCTGGACCAAAACACTAAAGGTGGAGGTGTGTCCATATTCATTAAGGATATCCACACCTCCAGGCTAGTTGCTCAGCATAATGCATTTTGGACTATCCAAGTGCAACTAATCTGGGCAAGACCGCAATCTAAATTGTAACTTGCTACAGATCTCCCACCATGGCCCAGGATTCCCACTCCTCATTTCTTGACACACTGGAAAATATTAGGGTACAACCCAACACCCTAATAATGGGAGATTTCAACTACCCCACCATTAACTGGGAAAACTACTCACATATCAACTCTTTTGCTCAACATTTTCTGGAATTCATAAATTCCAATGCCTTGGATCAACTTATCCACACTCGCAGCAGGGGCAGCAATATCCTAGACCTGGTCATTACCAACATGGGTGACCAGTGTTCCAAACCAGAGGTCAATTCCTCGGTCAGATCTGACCACAAGCTAATCAGCCTAGACATCCACATCCCACCCCCACCCCCATTAGGGAAACCACAGTAAATTTCTCTAAAGCCAACTTCACGCTTCTTAAGACAGAAGTGGAAAACTTCATAACACCCATGCAGACGGACAATAGAGGTACGACTTCTGAATCCTACACAAATGCACTTTATAAGCACTTACACGAGTGCATTGATCATGCTATCCCTAACAGAACCAAGATGCTATCCTCAAAAAAAAGGAAGCCAATTTGGTGGTCCCCTGCCATAAACAAACTCTATAACAGAAGAAAGAAACGGTTGCAAAAAGAGTAAAATCCCATGACTGGAAGAACTCCGTGGTCAGCCTCAGTAAGAAGCTGAGATCCCTCATAAAATCTTCCAAAGCTAGTTATGAAAACAAAATCACCACTGATTCTAGAGGCAACCACAAAACATTCTACAGCTATGGCAAGAATCTCAGTGGCAACACTCAGATCTGCTCTGAGTTACAGCACAATGGCACTAAATATACAGAACCAACTGATATTGCCAACATCCTGGCAGATAGGTTCAGTGCTAACTTTACCCCCCCCACCCCCTAAACGGCCCATCTCTATACCAGAAGAATGCAAAGTTCCTGTAATCATGGCTGCACAGGTAAAAACCACATTCTCCAAAGCCAAGAACACAGCATCCATGGGACCTGACAAAATCACAGGCTGCGTTCTACATGAAATACAGAATGAACTGGCACCCCACCTAAGCACCATGTTCAATCATAGCCTCACCTCAGGCTTTGTGCCCACTGAATGGTGCACAGCGATGGTTATCCCACTCCACAAATGGGAAGCCACCACGGACCCCGGGAACCACTGCCCCATTAGCCTAATGAGCCTGGCCTGCAAGGCCATGGAACATATCATCATGGAACTTATAAACAAAGACATTGGTAATCTCCAAACTTTGGACCCCACCTAGTTCGGGTTTTTAAAAGGCAGATAATGCCTCCTAAACCTGATTGACTTATTTGAAGCAGTCACCAAAGCTGTAGAGGAGGGTAAGGTGGTTCACACAGCCTATCTAGATCTCTCCAAGGCTTTTGACACCACCCCCCACTCTGGAATTATAAATAAACTCGCTAAACTAGATATAAATCCCTATGTCACAAGATGAGTTGCCAACTGGCTCACTGACAGAACCCACACTGTGAAAGTAGCAGACTCCAAATCCGAATTCAGGCCAGTGGCAAGTGGAGTACCACAGGGTTCAGTCCTGGGTCCTCTCATGTTTGGTATCTACTTTTCTGAAGTACAGGCTAACACAGAAGGTCTTTGGCTAATGAAGTTTGCAGAGAACTGCAAACTAGAAGCCATAATTGAAACTCCTAATGATGTGGACATCCTACAAAAAGGGCCTCACTAAGACAGATGCATGTTGTCAAAGCCATGGACTCAAGCTCAATGCCAAAAAGTGCATTGTCATCCCCTTTGGTAAAAACAATGCGCCCATGAGCTACCACATAGTTGGTAGTCTACTTAAAACTGAAAGTGTGATAGGAGACCTTGGGACACGTGGACAGTAGTCTCTCCTTTGATAATCACATCACCACAGTAGTCAAGAAATCCTTCTAAATGGCACACCTCATCACAAAAGTTTTCTCATCCAGGAACAAAAGAGGTCCTTGTTCCCCTCTGCTCATCACTCATTAGACCTATTATAGAGTACATCGCCCCTTTTGGTATGTACCTCACAAGACATCTAAAACAACTGGAAAGGATGCAGAAATACCTCACAAAGTGGATTACTGGCCTCAAACAGATGCCGTAAGCAGACCGCCTCAATAAACTCCAGCTTTACTCAATTGCATATTGCCTACTCAGAGGTGATCTCTGCCTAACATACAAAGCTATGTCAAACCGAGAGCTGTTGGACATGCTCCACTTAAAAAAATCCCAATCCCTCCGAGCTACATGCTCTAGGGACTTAAACCTTGTCACCACAATAAACAGAACATGCTGGAGGGATAGATTCCTGTCCCAGAGACTACCATACTCTGGAACAAACTACCTATCTATATCAAACAAAGCTCCACATTAGCACTTTCAAAAAAAGTCTTGATGATTGGATGGGAAATAGGAAATTCACCCCGGGGATCACCTCTGTGGCTCTGCTCAACAGGTGCACAGGAAAATAATTTTCTTGGGTGGCAAAAGCCAGGATACCTTTTTGGCTAGGCTTGTATAGGCCCTATGACTGATAGCTTAGAACCTACCTATAAACTAGACACACACACACAAACACACACACGCACACACACACACACACACACACACACACACACACACACACACACACACTCACACACACACACACACACACACACACACACACACACACACACACACACACACACACACACACACACAAACACACACACGCACACACACACACACACACACATGCACATCATTTGATTGAAGTGAGATTAGAAACCCTGGCTAACTAGTTACACCAGCTAGAGAACTTGATGCTTAATGAAAGCACCACAGCACAATACTGACTTCTTCACTGCTGCTGGACAATTTCTAGTAGATGACATCATCACTGGATGCTTGTTAGATGAAGTCAAGAGGTCTGTATGAAATATCTGGGTAGGCATGTACGACTGCCAAGATATTTGTTCTGCATGGGCCTGGATTGGTGATAATAGGATACAGACTGATGTCCATCTGACTATGCACATACTTACACATACATAGAGAGACACACACATAATGTGGCTTCTGTGGCAGTTTAACCCACATGTACATGTTTTGTTGTCATCCACAGAACACAGTAGGTAATGATTGCACCATCCCTGAAGCACGCTTTTGCCTTGCCATAGTGGTCTTTATAGATGATTCCATATCATTATAGGATGTGAGTAACCTATATTATTATGAGAGTGGTGTGCAAAGTGTGGATTTTGTATTTCTTGCTGTGTTTCTAAGGTAGAGCTATACTTTAAAAGACAGCTTCTCAAACCAGATGTAAAAAGCAGTTAGGAATACATGTAGCAGAACTCAGACATATGCTGCTGTTTCTCGGTATGTTGTGTACATTACACAGTTATTGCCACATACAGACATACATGTTTTGTGATCAGCATGCCTGCAACTGTGTATGTACATGTGTTCATATTCACAAAGAATTCATGTACACATTATTACATATATAAGACAATCAATGTGTATTGTTTCTCTCTTTTTAATTTCTCCAAGCTTTTTGCATTTCTAATATCATGATGGGAATGGACCCTATTCCTAATTCAAAGTATGATTAAAGTTCCTGAAATTACTATTGTTTCAATCTTTGATGTTAGCTGAAGTGCTCTTCAGAGCACCTGCGTTGTGCCCTTTAATAACACCTTCTGCAATTCATATGAAGTTACATGTCTTGGTAGCATATCTAAGCATGATAGTAAACTCTTTTTATAAGACCCATTACTGCTACTACTATTGTGACTGTCTGGGCATCCTTCTTCTACATTACCCTCATTTCAGCCTGCAAATCCTGGTATTTTATGACTTTGTGTCTCTCTGTATGTAAGACACTGTAGTCACTGGGTGTAGCAATTTCAATGATCAGTTTTCTCACATCTATTTTCTGAACTGTTGGTAATGGGTGAGCCCATGTAATACAAACTTGATCATTTTCTATAATTTTTGTGGCTCATTTTTCCAGTATTTTTCAGCTACTTCAATACCATAATGTTTGCACAATCCCCAATGTAATAGTCTTAGCACATTATTATGCTGTTCAGTATATAGTCCTTCTGCCATTAGTATATCACAACCAGCAACAACATGTGAGACTGTTTCCAGTTATGCTTTACAAAACCTACATTTGTCTGTCACACAAGTTCAATTGACTTTGTAAACCATGTATCCACTATCCTGGACCAGCAATATTAATCTTTCGTCTTTTGGTTTAAATTCACCTCTCCTTAAACATTCCTGCATTTCATCCAGATCAACATGAGATTGTTCAAAGAGTTTTCAATGTTTGCAACTATATTTATGCATTTTTCACATTTCTTGCCTTCTCATCTGATCCTTCACCTGATATTCTTTCTTTTGTTTTTGGCACATTCAGTTGCTGCCTGATTTTTATCTACTTCTGGTTTGATTTCCATTCTCACTTGATGCCAATGTGCTTCTGCTAAATTAAGCAGAGATGTCATCTTAGACTTATTCTCCTCATGTTTCAAAACTTTCACTAGATTTGGGTCTTATAAGGTCAGCAGATATGTGTGAAGTCCCACAACTGCAGTTCTATACATGTAATGAATTTCATTTCATGTAAGCCCATACCTTCTTCAGAATGGGGAACATATAGCCTTGGTATACATTGATTTTTATACATCAGTTGATGAGCATGTTATTTACCTGTCCAACCTATCCAACACCTTTTTGGGTCAGTCAATAACTCCAAAACTGTAAGTTAGGAAAGGAAGAGCAAATTGGTTTATAGCTTGGACTTTGTTCCTACATGTCAATGTTGTTTTTAGTATTAGTCTTTTATTCACATTTGTTCATGTTTTATTGTTATCCTTCATTAATTCTCCAATATTTATACTCCCACTTGCTCAAGTTCTTTTATATCACATTCCTGTCCCAAACTGATGTTTTCTTGGTGTTACAGTTTTCCCGATTTAAAGGTTGCTTTTGCACATTTATCAAGACCAAATGACATACATATATTATCTGAAAAAGTTTTGACCACTCACAATTGTGCTGCAGTTCCTCATCTGATGAACTATACAGTTTTAAATCATCTACAAAAAGAAGATAAGTCTTTATACTTTGTTTACTGGGAGCCAAGTTGTAGCCATGATCTAATCTGTAACTAGACAGCTTAATGGGTTACTGGCAAAACAAAAGAGCAGCGGTGACAGAGAGTCATCCTGGAATATTCCCCTTTGAACTTTTTATCCCTGAAATAATATTTGGTCCTTTATCATGGCTTAACTGCAAAGTAGTTTGCCACTGTTTCATGGTCTCTATGATGTAATCGATCAGTGTAGGGTATATCTTATACATTTTTAAGCACTGTTTCATCTATGAATGTGGGATACTGTCAAATGCTTTTTTGTAGTCTATCCATGCCATACTTAGATTCTTCCCCTTTTTACAGTTCTCCATTATGACTTTATTTAACAACAAATTATCTTTTGTTTCATATGACTTTCTTGTATTACCCTTTTGCTCTATTGCCATGATTGAGTTTTCTTCTAAATAAACTCTGTATCAATTCCAGTGTATAATTTATATGTTGTCAAAATACAAGTTATTGGTCTATAGCTTTTAAGATAGCTTGCAGGCTCACTCTTAAGTAGAAGTATTGCTTTTCCTGTTGTTAACCAACCTGGTGTCTATTCATGTTGTGCATATAAATAGTTCTTACTCGTGGCTAAATCATCATGTAAAGATGTTAATGCTTTTATCCAGAAGGTAGGTTAAAGGTTTTCCAGTTAGGAGCTTTTCGCAACTTTGTTTCAGTTGGTCTGGCCATTACTTCATCCCATTCCATATCATGTACATTTGAACTTCTTATTCTTTCTTTTACTTTTTATATCCATTTAGCATCTTTATAATGTTTCACAGTATATTCACAGATATTTCTCCAAACTGTTTCTATTTCTTCTTTTTTAAGGAGGTGCTTCAATTCCTTTTGCCTTGTTTCCCAATTCTCTATAAAACATTTTTGGGGTCATCAATAAATTGCTTATTTCTACTTTTCCTTTATATTTATCTGCATATATTCCAAGGTTTTTCTGCCTGTGTTGATATTTTTAGTTTATTATTTGCGATAGTGCATGATAGATCCTGATCTGTTCTGATACTGTGGATTGTTTTTATCACATCTATCTTTCTGAGTATTTTTGTTGATCTGTTCCTTCTTCTATACCTTCTAACAGTGAAACTTCTTGTATTAATTGCTTTATAGTTTGTTTTTTTTCGAAACTTCCATGATGCTATTCAGTTTTTCTCATTCCTTTCCCTTCTATCCTGTGTTTTTGTGGTAAGACTTTATCTTTTATGAATTTATCTGCACACTAATATATGCTATTTAATTCTGTTATATCGCATGAATCTCTATGAACAGTCTTAATTACTGTGTTCATTTGTTTTATCAAACTTCTAACTTTTTGGGCTTTATTGACTTTCTGTAGTCTATTTGTTTCATTGTATATGTCTGTCCATCTCTAGTAAATCAAGCAACTCTTCTCTTAGATCATTTTCTTCTAAACTTAGGGCATTTTTTGTCCTCCATTTCCTGCAGACATTCTATAGAAAGTTCCAGAGCATCTTCCTGTGCCACATTCGCTTCAGTTTCATCCTGTGTAATTCATTGCTTTTTCATATGGGAACTCACTGGCCTATCAATCCACAACAGTGACTGCATCAGAGTTGCCACAGTTTCCTCTCCCTTCTCTTGCTATGCAGCTCCAACTGAAAGTTTGTAATAGTTTCCAGTGGAAGGCTCCAAAATATCTTCATATGGCAACTGATCAGATGTTTCCCACTCCACTGGTTTCTCCTTAATTTGGGGATCTGTTGCTCTATCCTGCTGTGATGTTATCAGAGTTAGATTTTCTATGCTAAATCCTTTACTTTGCAAGTAATCCATAACCTCAGTTTCTGTTTCTTAACTTCTCCATTAATAATTCTATTTTCTACTTTTCCTCTTTGTTTTCTTTATTTTTTACTGTAAAATTTTCCCTTGGATACCTTTGTCTGTATTTCTCTTCAAACATTTCTGGTGCTGCTCTTTTTGTATTGATTAGAAGATATTGTCAGTATAAAGGTTTATATGACTTAATGCAGGTGTGCTATTCATGTCTCTATTTTTTTTTACATTTGGAAACTACTACTTACATACCCATTTTCAAGTGCATGGGTACAAGGCACACATAAGTCTGAGTAAATATATGTTCAGTCAGTAACAAGTGTCTTTCTTTGTGTTTTTACATGGATTATAATGAGATTAAGAGTAACAGAGCAGTAAACATATTGATTTCCATGGAGCCCCTTGATGCAGATGGTTTACGAGATCTATAGCAAAGTGTTTGTGCATGCATGATACACATATAATAACTACTACTTGAACTTGAGAAGTACTTATGCATATTGGCTAGTGTAGAAATAGGTGCCAATACTATGGCGTTCATAATAAAGTTTGTATTGTAAATGTTGTGTCATAAATGTTAAGTGATTAAGGACTTAGTACTGCTTTCCCCATTTGCGAGGAGTTAAGTGACAAGTGGGAGGAAGATTATGTTTATAACAGAGAATAAATGCAACACATCATGGTGTATCTGTGCTTTATTGACAATATTTTTATTGTGTGAAAAGGAGATGGTGCTAAATTAGAAGACTTTATCAGCTATCGGAATCAAGCCACAGGTTTCCTGCCTTTCACCTCTTCCCACAGCCTCACCTTGGCAGTCTTCTTAGATATGTAGATTACTAAAGACATGCACCAAGGTAAAATAGACACAGATCTTTACAGAAAACCTACAAGAGTAAACCTTCTGATAAATAACAAGAGTCTCCATCCCAAGAGGATGAAATATAACATTGTTAAGTCCCAGGGATATAGGTTGGCTAGGATCACCACAGACATGGAACCCTTCCTTAAGATCCTAAATGAACTTGAAAATGATTTTTTGGTGAGGGGATATGAAAGCAAAATGTTAAGAAGCATTTTGGAACCTATCATTAAACTAAAAAGTACAAATGCACCAGCACTTAGCAGGCCTTATAGGAGGATGTTAAAGAAATCTATGGACAACAAATCTAAAGACAGTTGTACCTTAACTTTTAGTGTTGATATTACAGCATTGTTAATGTTATTAGAGAGAATTGGGTCATAATTAAAGAACTGGGTTATAATTACTTAAGCTCATATTTAATGGACATCCTTGGAGAAGCTCCTTCCTTTGTGTACAGGAAAGCCAGGAACATCAGGAGTTGGGTTGAAGGTAGGCCCAGACCACAAGATACATGCACCAATAAGTATGAAGCCAACTGTGTCTTTTGTCAGCACATATGGGAGAGAGACATGTTTTTTTTTCTGCATGTATTTAAAGAAAATGATTAAAAGCAATGCAAGAGGTGACTGTAACTCAATGCAGGTGGTTTACAGGGCTAGCTGCAATGACTGTGAAGCATTTTATGTGGGGAAAATGCTCAACAGACTTAAAAGAAGGATTTCTGGCCATCTTTCTGAAATTAGAGCTAAGTACAAGAATAATGCATTGGCTTGGCACCTGTAGCTACACAAAACGCACACTGGCTTTAAATTTCAAATTATTGAGCATGTGGACCTTTTGGAAGGAGACATCCCTAACATTTTAGAAAAATGTGACCTATTGTGGCAGCTGAAACTGAACAGTTTTAGAAAACTGTTACGTAATTATTATTGCTCCATAAAAAGGATTCTAGATCCTGCCCCACTATTTAAAAAACTGATATGGGACTGATTAATGCTGACATTACTTGCTTATATTGTGTTTAAAAACAAATATTAAACACTGTTTAGTTCTTTTAGCACTAACTTACACTGTTATAAAGGACATACTTTATGTGGCTCATGTATACATTAATCATTTTTGATGGCTCCACATTAAATGCTACTTTAGATTTTAAACTGAACATTTTTGTTACACTTTTTCCTTTTAGGCAGTGAAAGTCTGATAGTGCACAGAATGTGTATGGGCTAAGTCTTTTTTTTTAAGGTTGCAATTACTCTTGAGTGCAGTCTTATACTCTCAAACTAATTGTTTTCTTAATTAGATGCCACACTTTAACAGATCCCCATGGTCTTAGTGTTTTATTTTTAACATTTATCACTGTATTTCCAGCTTAGAAATTAATTTTATGTTTTTTCATCCTACTTAGGTTTTCAGTTGTATATCTATACACATGTTCATTCATATTATGATTTGTTTTTGAGAAACAAACCTGATGAAGTATTTACTTTATACGAAAGTGACCTTTGTAAAAAGTTGTATATGTATTAATATTTATTCTGGTAGATGTCTGTAGATCTTTTTGTTAGTAATTTTTTAGTTAGTTTGGTTTCTTAATTAATAAAGTTATGATTAGTTGGTTAGCCTATGCAAATGAGATTGTAATTTGCCTCTAGCTTTCTGGGTTCAGTTTTAGTTAGCACAGTCTCTGATTGCACTTTGGTGTTAAGATAGAAGGATGACTTGGCTAAAGGAATGATTTTAATGTTTTTATTGCTTTTAACAGAACCATCCTCTGTAACTACTCCCTTGCTCCAAACAACCTGAGTATACATAAGGAATGATTTGATGCATTTCATTATACTCAGCTAGGATCACTTGTTTATGTTTCAATAAATAATATTCCATTTTTAACTCACCTGTAGACTACCTACTATTTTCTATTTGATTGTTTTGCAGCACGTATTTTATAGTTATATTTTACAGTTCAATTTTTATTAAGTAAACTAAGTGCATAACATAATTTAGAAAGTGAACATCACACCCACCCCACTGCAAAGTTTCTTCTTGGTTTGTTTTATACCCAGTATAGGTTGTATAATGGATTTTTTTGAGACTTTGAGGGATACCACAGATCTTTTTGGAGTTACGTGACAAACAACAGTGGTTCTTTGCTTTATTGAGAAAATACTAATACTTTTATTGGTTTGCTTTCCTCCGTGCAAACACGCTAAGTGTAGAAATGTGGCAATCATGCTGCCTTACTGTCTGTGTGGCAGCAGGTATAACAGCAGTGAGCTCTCAATCTGGGCACAGAAGATACTGGGTTTGAATCCAGCTCAATCTAATTTTTTAATGTTATGTATTCAGGATGTAATAAAATAATTACATGTCATAATTTTTGCAAATGTGAGAGATAATGACTATAGTGAAGTACTGTATAAAAATGAGCACTGCTAATTGATTTATGTCAACTGTACATATATGGATTTCCATGTTATACATTCATCAGTCTAAATAAATATTATATGAAATATTTAATATTAGTGCCATTAATCTTCTTTAACTGCATTTCTTTGGTGCACTAAAGGGCTTCATTAGGGATTTTGTGTGGTGTATGATTCTGTTTTTTGACCAGATTAAAGGTGTGAAAATGGGGAAGATAGACTGGAAATGGGAGGAAATCAGGGGGAAGAACAAAGGGAAAGCAATATAGGAATGTGCAGGATGGAATGATTTATTTATGTATTTTATTTATTTTACATTTGTTTACCGGGATAGTCCAACTGGATACATGTCCATTTTCAGTGGAGGCCTGGGAAGATATGCTCCACATAGACAAACTTACATAGATTACACAGAAATTAGCAAACAATTATAAAAACAAAGTGAGTATATACAATGGCTTAGTCGTGTTCCCAAGTAGGGACTCACAATCCTCATGGACAGACACAATTAAAAGTAAGAGACATCAGATTGGAACCAGAGCTTGGTGACGTAGTTACAAGTTATGATAATTACAGAATATGCTTTTAGTTTATAACTTAATCAGGGTTGGTAGATGGGCATAGCCAATTCACTTTGAGATACTGTTCGAGTTTTTTTTTTTTTTAAGAGACTTTTGGAGGACTTTAGGGTTATATAGTTTGGCAACGAATTCCAGGTTTTACGAACGAAGTTGGCAAACAGGGATTCACCAGCAGAGTTGTTAGCTTTGATGGTTTGGACCAGTAGTTTATCCCCTGACCATAGGGATCTTAGGTTACTATATGGCTTAATAATATTTTTAAGAGAGGGGGGTATCCTCAGGGTGGCACAACATTTTGTGCACTATTAAGAGTTGATTGAATTGAATTAAGCTGGGCAGTTCTAGCCACTCTAGTTGTTTAAGGTTCTGGCAGTGGTGGGTTCTATAGGTGGAGCCAATGGTGAATCCGGCAATATGATTGTAGCTATGGGACAGCTTACCTAGTTCAGATTTGTTGAGGTTTGACAATACAGGTGAGGCATATAAAAGAGTAAAGAGTAGGTGTGATTGGGCAACTGCAGTCCTAGCCAGTGGGTTTAAAAATGTCTTGTTTCTATACAGTGATCCAAGCTTCTTATTGATGGTCTGTATGGTTTTGTTGACCTGTAGGTCAAATTTGAGAATATTGTCTATTCTAACCCCTAGCAGTTTGGTGTGATTATCTGGGGAAATAGTGGTACCATTGTTAGATATGACAGAGAATGAAAGTGTGGTGGATCTACTAGTGGGGGAAAAGAGTAGAAGTTTAGTTTTATAAGTAGGCATTGGTTGGTGAGCCAGTTCTCGATAGTGTTAAATGTATTTTGAGTTAAGGTTTGCAGTTCAGATGAGGAGGTGGCTGAGCAGATTAGAGTAGAATCATCTGCATATTGAATGCAGGTAGCTTTAGGTATAGCCGTGTGAAGGTTGTTGATAAAAATAGAGAATAGTAGTGGACCTAGTATGGACCCTTGAGGGACAACAAGTGTGAGAGGTAGCTGGCTGGAGAGTTTTCCCTGCCATAGTACCACCTCATGTCTACCAGTCAGGTAGGACTGGAACCATTGGATAGAAGGCTTGTTGAGGGAAATAGATTTTAGTGAAAGAATGAGAAGTTCATGGTTGACCATGTCAATGGCTTTTGATAGGTCAAGAAAGAGGGTGGATGTTAGCCTATTGTCATTCCTGTTTTGGTTTATGGCAGTAGTAAAGGAAAGGAGTTCTGAGGTGGTGCTATGATATGGCCTGAAACTATGCTGGGAGATGGATAGTAAGTTATTCTGTGTAAGGTATTGCATTAGGTGGTTGTGTGCACATTTCTCCATTATTTTGGCTAGTGGGGAAAGAATAGCAATAGGTCTATAGTTGGATATGTCTGAGGAGCTACCACCTTTATGGAGTGGGATGACATGAAATATTTTCCAGAGGGAGGGGATAGCATTTCTGGATAAGGCTCTATTGAAGAGAGTAGATGTGGGATATGCAATGGCATCTGCAGCTATTTGTAGGTACTCTGCAGGGAGGAGATCAGCATTAGAAAAGCAATTAGGAAATAATTAGAAATTAGGAAAGAACAATAGCTGTCCACTTCAATAATACTGTAAAATGAAAATGTTTAGAATATTGGATGAATTTAGATATCACCTCAATGAAGAGGGATGATAAGAAAGCAGAAATGTTTTATAGCAAATTGAACCAAATCAAGTGCATTGAGAAGACACATGTGAGAAGTGGAGAGCTATGTATGGGATGATATTAATGTGGGACAGGTGCCCACTTTTTGATTTTATTTCAGTAAGAGGGGAGTGTTGGGTAAGGGACATAGGTATGTCAGGGTCACGTAAGTGGAGCAGGTGAGGATACAGTTGCATATAGACAGGACAAACAAGATGGAGACAAGGATGGTGAGGGACACAGAAAGTTGGGGGACACCATGACTGGGGATAGGGATAGGATATTTGTGGCCCATGCCCATCAAGCATGGGGACAGTGAGAATCTAGTCCTCCCCCTCAGAACTGTCATCACTGTCCCCCTCCTCAGCTTGTTGCTGGAGTACTTAAAGTTTTCTTTTGTCAAGCATTCCAGTGAGCATCTTCTCCATTGAGCTGAGGCATGCAGCTATGGTACTTTCCACAGCCTCACACACCATGCTTGGCATCTCCTGGTCGGTGATAAAATCACCATCTCCACTAATACTCCCAAAGCTAATGCTACTTTATGTTGAGGGCCTAGGTAATGCAGGGCCTGCAGAGGCCGTGCTGCCAGGTTAGGTCCCAGATGTGTTGGGTGCTGGTGTAAAAGCCTTAGAGCCATATCTCTGAGCAGCACAGGTACCTCCCTATTCTCGAAAATATTTTGTCATTTGTCAGAATGTTGTGACCACACATATAAAAATAAAAATGAGAGATAAGGGGTGGGGTAAAAGGGAAAAAAGAAAAAGATAAGTAGAAGCATCAATTGTGACATGCAATACATTACTATGATATAAATATAAGTTTATTTTTACATTAAGCATACTTTTTAAAAACAACAAACCAGGACTGATAATTGCTCCAAGTCATCCATTCAATATGCATATATTGCACATATACTTTTTCAGATAATGCAGATTAAGTTAATAGCATGCAAATTTAGTTGAAATTATTATGTAACATTTTAAATTATTTTACAATATATTTGTTCACTGTAGGATTTGAACACACAATATCTGAATATATTATTTCAATTGATTACTACAACTACCTTGAGTGACAGAATGAAGCAAGCATGCTCGATTTTACAGTTAAGATATACATGCTTAATTTGCTACTAATATGTAGAACAGCAATACTTTTGATAAACTTTCCCCGGTCAACAAATGTTAAATAAAATAAATAAAAAAAATAAAATAATAATTTCATGTTGCATACACAGCCTTTGTTTCTATTAATCATTCCAAACATTCAGAATGGGCTTTCCTATTTGGTGCAATCTTCTTGGTGACTATAAAATAAAAAGTAGAGAAAAATATATGAGAACTATGCATACTAGTGTTGCCTATATACAACTTTCTATATAATTTAAAATATCTTTATCTAAAATACGTACTCAACTATCAGATGTCAGCAGTCCTAAACTCATCCAGCCACTGGTTGAGTTGAGCCTGCTTGCACCTTTTCAGTCATTGAAGTGGTGCCTGCATTGCTGTACAGTGTGTGTAATGCCAGTCACACTGGAGACAGCCTTGGGAAGACTATTCCAAGTCTCTGTTTTATATGGAGACCCAGAATAGTCCCCCTATAACAGCCTATGACTGTGGTGTTTTACAAGAAATCCAGTGAAGATTCTGGACTCCTCTACACCTCATCTTTAAGCCCTAAATGGGGCACCTTCCTTTATTGCTCCTGCCATGTCCATGCAAGTCACACAGTAACAGTTAAAGTGTTTTCCTGCCAATTCATATTGTCATGTTTAATGTTCAGAACACCAAACTGCACAATGATGCTTACCATGTTTGCATAATGTTAAGCAGACAGCAACAACACCAAACAGAGAAGAATGCAGTTTATGAAATAAGAAGGGTAATGTGACAGTTGGCATTAGTTTAAGGGTTGGCTGCTGCTGTACTTATTAGTTGATTTAACTTTGCAGACATGTATTGGGTGTATAAATTTTATGACATGACACATTTTTGTGTGGCTTTGCACACTGATAAAATAATTAGTGTCTTGTGCGATTCAAACCTATGTAAAATAGACAAAACATATTCTTCCACAGAGGTGTGTTTTTCATCCTTGTCTAAGACAAAGTGCTTATCAGACATGCTTGTTAAGTATATGGACACATGAAAGATAACCATGTCTATCATTGTAAAGCACCACAGCCATAGGCTGCTGCAGGGGGACTATACTGGGTCTCAATATAAAACAGATGCTTGGAATAGCTTTGCCAAAGTCCTGATTTATACATTCATGTGTATCTGACTATCATTGAATAATGAAGTCCATCCCAGGGCAGAAAAGTCACTTTTAAGTCCAGAAACATAATTGGCAGTATACCCTCAGTAACACATATAATTCATATGATCTCCTGTGCTATACATAGTTATTGTTATTTATAATTATATTTACACTGTTCTTTAGTTTTTAAAACTGACTGGACAAGCATAAATAAAATTTGCTGTGAGCTAGATTAAAACCCTGACTCACCTGCATTGTGGGCAGTAAATTGCAATAGTTGACTTAGGGAAGATGGGTAACAGGTGTATTTTTACAGTAATTACTGTGCAGGGTGTTCATTGCAACTGAGACCTTGTTTATCAGACATGCTCATTAGTCCTATATACACATAACAAAGTTGGGTAGTTAACCATGTATGTGTGTGACATGAAAGTTCAGAACGTAAATGTTTAATTGTAGAACCATAATTATACTGATGCCCACAGTAAAACATTTAATATATATGATGTCCTGTGTATGCTCAATGCACCTGCTACACATAGTTATTTGTATGTGTAATTGTCCATCATTCTATAAAGTAAAATAGAACAGCATTAATAAAAGTTTTGAATTTGCTGGATTAGAACACTGGCACACCCGTATTGTAGCTCCTAACTTACACCTGCTGTCACAGGAAGTACTAGGCAGCAGCAGCTGTATATTTTCACATTTATTACTTGCATGTGTGTTGACCACCTCACAACGCCACTTAGCTTGCTTGCATGGTGGAAAACCACACATGTTACAATGTATTCTTTTTGAAATTGACCATGTCTGCTTGTTGTCTCTAGGTGTTCTGGACCTGCATGTGTTGTGGAAGCTTTCTGACCACAGAGTAAGGCTGCATAACATGTTTGTGTAATGGAAGGCAAAAGATGTAACAATATATCTTTTATGAAATTGACAATGTCGGCTTGTTGTCTGAGCCATTGCACCATGTTTGTGTGGAGGTGAGCAACACACAGATGAAATTAGTAAAGCTCAACATTTATTAATATTGCAAAAATTAAAGACAAAAGTGAGACTTGAACTTTGATCTACATATACTATGTGCTGTGTGATTTATCATATTTACCAGATGTGCTGCACACACACTTGATTTGCAGATTTAATTTATAATGCTTTTGACATATAAAGAACTTCTATTAATTTTAATTTATTTTGTATTTCTCAGTACTTGCACTAACCTGCACATCACACAAATATTAATATTTAAAAAACAAAAAAAGGAAACATAAACAACATTACAAAATGCTTTTAACACATCATACATATTTTTACACAAGTCTGGATTTGAACTGTCAGACTAATGAAACTGCATAATACACAAAAGCTGTATTTTCTCTCTTTCAGACAGAAACAACTATACAACAGTAATGCAAATCATTGTGCATTACAAGCAAGTCCTATTTCTTCACAGTATTAACAAGACATATACACTTGTACACTCTCAGTGGTTTGTATATGTGTAGCTTACATATTTAGTGCAATAAATGATCACACAACCATTTATGAATTTTGTTTGCAACAATGCAGCTCTGTCTTCACTTTGTATTGTGTTCAGTCTCTTATTTGTGCTGTACTCTAAGGCATGCAGGCTGCAGGGCATTTTGTCTCATTGTCATTAAAATTTATGATAAAATTACATGACAGTAAAATACAGTTTTAGGAAAGGGAGTAGAGTTTGTCTATTAGTGAACTAAAATGAGAAATGTGTGCTGTTCACTTCCATATAAAAGCTTGCTACAGTTATCTATGCATTTTGTAATCATGTCCTGGGTGACACACACACACACACACACACACACACACACACACACACACACACACACACACACACACACTACAGGTAAGGTAGTCTGATTTGCTGTTGTGGCTCTCTTCTCCCTCACACAAATCAGTCACAGTTGCACTCTATTAGCAGCTAACACTGAGGCAGTGCACAAACTGTTTATACCTGCTACACAAAGTCAGACATTTGGGATTCAGAAGTCCTAATGTGTTCACACCTCATTTGCATCGTCATTGTACTCAGAGACCTGAATCTACACTATAAGTAGGTAACTGTGTAGCTACGGAACTAAAGGTAAGGAGAGTTGTATATGTGGAGAACACGGAAGATTGACTTCTGATCTTGCTAAGGCATGATTATACTTTTAAAGTACATGCCAGATTTGTTAACATGGCACAAAGAAAAATATATATATATATATATATATATATATATATATATATATATATATATATATTTGCATTAGAAAATGGAACTTTATCTTTATGCACTTCTTATAGTTCACTGTTGGCAGAAGCATTTTTTTCAGGCATTTTACTTTCTTAGAAAGATAGCTCTTATTAACTTTCATCAGAAGTGTTATCTGATTATCTTACACTCTTCTTATGTTATTTCAGGGAAATGTAAAATACTATTTTGTCAATCACATAGGGGTGTTAGGCTTCAAAGATGGCCCATAGACACCTCCAGATGACTGCTGGCACAGTGAGATGTGACTGGCAATTGTATAAAATTGACTTTTCTATTGTAAATCTATTGTAAATGTATAAACATATTTTTTGAGAATTTAGTTAAAAGCATTTATAACAATTTAATTATGTGGCATTCTTTAGTTTGTACAAACTGTCATTTGCCTGTTGTTTTGAGGGTGGGGGAGCCAAGTATCATTTGTGTATCGCCACAACAAAAGTTGTGTTTCAAGACATTTGCTCTTGAAATTCTGCAAGTCATCCTGTTCTTCTGTGGTAAACAATACATTACTCTATTGGTATTCTTTGTTTGTTCAAAACATTGGTTTGTGTGTGAGTGTGACATGGTAAAAGCACATAACCTTAAATTTTAATAACAGAACTGTGTCTCCAGTGGTTAATGCTGAAAATCTAATATGTGTGTATATAAGCAGGAATTTCATTAGGTGATATTTATCTGTTATATCCTTCACTGTTTTATGTCACATAGGATTATGGTATCCAAGCATACAAATCCATGTAAACCCCCTTTCAGTGACTCAGAAAATCATGTCTTAGTCATATCTCTCAACTGCCCTGATTTTTGCTGAATGTCCAAATTTATGCCTCTTATTTGTATCCTATTCCTGATAAAATTTGTGGTTTTCTGGCAAATTACTGAGGATTGAAATAACTAAATTATGCCATACATTTGAATTTCAGACTTCATTTCCTTCAGAAAATGCTTGCTAAGACAAATGCCGTTATTCTAGCAATGTTCTAAGTCTGTAAGATCATTATTTAAAATCTATCCCTATTTTGGGTCTATATCCCCCCATTATTTTAGGCTTTGTCCAGATTTCTTATACTAGAGGTTGAAAGGTATGGTCATAGTCCAGGCATTCAGGCGCTACTGCACCTTTCTGCTTGAGAGAGGATATGGGGACATGACTGACAGAATACAGATTTGGAACCAGATAGTCAATGACATAAATGCTGTAAGCAGGCACCCCAGGACTTATGATCAGGTGTGTCATAGGGCCACTGATATGATTTCATCAGCCCAGAGAAGAGCAGCTGTAGTTGCTCATGAGAAGAACAGCTGTCTACATGGGGAGGCCTGCTACACAGCCACCACTGACACCAAATTAAGAGTTCCTGTCCACTGTCAGACATCCAGAGAGGTCAGTGTAAACTGCGCAACATGTGATTGATATTGGTGCTAATGTTTCTGTGAGAACAAGTATGTCCCAGGAAGAGCTTCCAGGTAAGCTTATATATGTCAGTTTGTAAGATTAGCTTGTATAGTGAAATATTGTTAGGAATAGTTCATGTGCTTTTTCTTTTTTCTTTTTGATGAATTCATTGATAAATTGATAAAGCTAATGTCACATTTTTGATCATTACACATGGGCTTTGGGTGGATGTGTCATGTGTCAGCTTAGTTTCATTTAAAAGTATGGTTAATGGACACAAAAGCAAAATTTGTGTATTCACTGTCCCCCTGTTTTATTGCAATTTTGATGATTGCGTCCTTACCTTGCTTCAATTCTTCCAGGCCACCCTCCCTAGCAAGTGTGAATTCATCTGCACATGGTAAGGCAAACATTTTTATTTCATTATTGATGACCATTTGTCAGGAATATACATTTATCTCTGTGTGTGAGGTGTTTGTCAGGAGTGCATGTATTGCTGTACCATCTGTGATAATGGCACCTGTGTTAGTTTATCATAATATTAAATTTTAGTATAGGTATTAATTTTGTTCCTGTGTTTGTTGCATATTATGACAGGTAATCCTGACAGTGGAAGTGTAGGTCTCTTACCACCTGATGTCAGAGTATCGGCAGACTATTGTGATGATGGTGGCCAAACAAAGGCACACTCATGGGGTGGAGAGGATGAATCTCACACTAAGGTTGACATTTAGCCACCCCCTGTGTTTTCATCATACACAGCCATTAGGCCTACACAAAACTATTCCAGTGAGCCCTCAGATATTGAACAGGTGGAGGGTGACACATTTGATCATGGTAGTGTGGTTACTGAGGCTTCAGTGCTGGCTGACTCTGGTCATAGCCAAAGTGTGGGCAAGGTGCCATGGAGGAGGGTTGTTAGGAATGCTCTGAGGAGGCCTGCTGCCCATCTCCACCTGATTCTGGTGTGTCTTTACATGCCACTTGATGTACGTTTAAGGCCTTCATGGAGGTGCAGACATGTTCCACTAAGGCCTTCAAGGACAAACTTAAGGTTGTAGATGTGGCACAGGCAGACATATGTGACTACTTCTGCTGTGTGGTTGAGTCAATGGATCAGATGAATGTGATGAAAGAATGGGCAGTGTCTGTGATGAAATATCTACTGGGAGGTGAATGACATCCATGTGGATGCAGGTCAGCATCACCATCTTATATTCGCCAACATGGCTGTGCCTGATCATGCTCTCATAGTGGCACTACTTCCACTGTTCTGTCAGTGATTGAGGTGTCCGCACCCAGATATGGTAGGCCATGGGGTCATGGTCCTGGGTGTCCCTGTGAAGGAAGCTCATCCAGCAGACATCAGTCACATTCAGGTAGCAGCAGTGCATCTTACCATGGGCATGAACATGCCAGTACATCTGCTGTCAGAGACAGTTCTTGCTGTTGGGGACGATTATGATGAACTGTTACCTCTACCATGCATGGTTCACACCTGTCCAACATACCAGGATGTAGAGCTAGCATGAAGCTTGGCTGTGTTCTTGCAGACACTTGCACACACATTTCACCTTGAGTGTTCATACAGACACACCCACATAACAGTGACATGGGCCACTCACGATCCTTGCAGCTCATTTGGTCTTAGTGGCCATTTGATACCTTATTTAAATTTCTGCCTGCCTGATTGTCTGTCTTACTCACATGCACTCACTACCTTTTGTGTCAGCCTTGGCCTCCTGCCCCCACAAACAACACCCTGTACAAATGATGATACCTGTGCCATATCTGTGATTCTATATTTTGGATTCAGGGATACACAAGTCTTTTGTCTGATGCCCAGGGTGCATAGCTGACTGAGTGCTTAGTATGCATGTGTTTGTGATGCTCTTTTGGAAATTGTACTGCTTTCTTACAGGTTTTTGTAATAGGTTTGAGGCCTATTAGTTGATAGAGAACACATCTATTGACATAAGTCAGTGCTGTCACATTTTGATGTCATTGCAGGAAAAATCACCCACCTTCTACTTACTTACATTAACAAGTAACGGAATGCAAGGATCTGCCATTCATTTGCATTCTTAGCCATTTATTTTACTATTCCAGGTTCAACACTTACCTTGATTGTCCATCAGTTAGAAGAGTTTTAATTCTGGGCTGACTCTATGTGATGCTAGCAGTACACATGCATTACATGTGTAAGCAAAGGTTGTGAGTGTTGCCTTGCATAAATGTTACTGTATGTTTCTGTATACGATGAAGGTTTTTACCACCTTAGGTGGTGAGAGTGTGTACTAGCCTTTGCCTGTTTGCCAGAACAAGGACATATTATGCACAACAATGTCTAGCGACACCTAAGGTGGCTTGTGGTTCTCCTTCTGACTCCTCACCTGGATGTGGCTGTGGTGACATTGTCAGTAGTGGTGGAATGTGTATCCCTTCCGCTTGGTGTGCCTGCTGAAGCTGTTTTTTCAGAATAATATTGTGACAAATGGCACAGACAGTCAAACGTTCAGCACAAGTATGGGGAATGTACTGCAGGGCTCCCTGGATGTATCTAGGCACCAGAACTATGACTTCAACAGCCCAAACACACAGCCTATGATATTTTTTGTTTGAGCTTGTGCCCCATTGTAGCATTCTTTGATGGGTGGGAGTGCATTTCTGATGGGTGTCATCTGCTGTGGCTCAAGTGCATAGCCTGAATTCCCCCAGTAAAAGACCCTTGTGGGATACCCCCTAGAAAACACCTGATAGAGTTGACAGTTGTGCCAGATATGGGAATTGTGGTAACTGCCTGGGTTGCCAGCATACACATTTGAGATGATTCCCTTAGTGTTACACGTGACCTGGCAGTTAATGGAGTGGAAGCCCTTTCTGTTTATGTACACCTTTCCTGTTCCCTGTAGTGCTTTGATTTCAATGTGTGTGCAGTCTATGGCACCCAAGACTTCAGGGTAGTGTGTGACAGGGTAGAAATCCAACATAAATGTAGAGTTATCCTCAGATGTACGGGGAGAATGTATGTAGTCACTGGCATGGTGTAGCACAGCATTCAGGAACTGATGTAGGATCCTAGATGCTGATGCTTGTGACACCCTCAGCATATCACATGTTGGTCTCCGGAAGGTTCCTGTAGCTAATATTCTAAGTGCTATACATATGTTTGCCTCTACAGGTATTGGTTTCTCTTGATTTGCCCTTGCTTTCAGTTAAGGATGACAGAGGTTGCAGAGTTCCTTTACTGTGTCTGTGTCCACCCTGTAGCACTCTACAGTTTCCAACTCCTGCATACTGTGAAAAGTTAAACTAAGTCTAAACACCCTTGTCATTCTTGGCTGAGGTCTATTAGTAGCAGCAGCAGCATAGACTTGGGTCTGTTGCACATACACATATATAAAAGCAAAAGCAGTCCTTAACATTGTTTCCATGTAGAGTAGTTTCTGTGGCTGCATTCCAGTAGGTTTTGGAATTTGTAGTCGAAACTTGCACTGAGTGTCCACAATTGTTTTATAGGTTGTTGAATATCTCTGCCATCTTGTATTGGCTGATTATCAAACAATTCAGCTGCTTATGCCATAATTAGCATGCCACAATGTTTATCATGTTTGTGCAGTTCTATATGCCATGTAGAGCAACTTACTGAATACAAAACAGGGCACTACTGTGCGTGCATTTAGTGCACTGTGTAGGCTTTATTGAATTCAATCCCAGTCTTTTTCATAAAGCTGCCTGCTCTGAGGTAACATTCCTCACTTGAATCAATCTGCAGAATATCAAAGTACTAATCAAAAGAATGTGCAATGTCAGATGCTTACTAACTTATCTGGATGCAGCTGGCCCTGGGGACAGAGCAATTATTATGCATATGGCTATAAATTCTGTGTTCTGGTAGAAAATGTGAAAACTGATTGAGATGTTAGTAAATTCCACTACTGCCCTATAAAAAAGGGAGAGGTGCAGTCGCACAGCAAAATCCAACAATCTTCCAGGAAATTTATACTCTGGTAAACCATCAGTCTACTCTCACTCTTCACACAACGAATTTTGTCTAATTTTGACATTAATGGATATGGTACTGAAAAGTAATTATTTACGTTTTGAGGGAGAATTCTTCAAGCAGATCAAGGGAATAGCTATGGCTGCATGTTGTGCACCCATATATGCAAACATAATTTTGGCAGCTTGGGAACAGAAGTTTGTATTGAATTTCCAATATAGAAGTTGCTGGAAAATGTACAAACGATTCTTGGATGACATTTGTATTCTATGGGTTGGTTCAGATGCAGAGTTTAAGGCCTTTTTTGATTATATTTCCCAAACCACTAACTTTCTTTCATTTACTTATTCGAAAAGTGAAGAAAGTCTAAAATATTTGGATATTTTTGTGGGGAAAGGTGAAGGTGAATTCTATTCCAAAGTGTACAGAAAGGATAATTATTCTAATTCTTTCCTAGCATACGATAGTGCACATCCCCATCATCATAAAAAGGGAATAATTAAAGGACAGTATGTAAGAGGCAGTAGAATGTCTTCAAGAGAGCTAGATTTTGTAGAAGAGTGCAATAAATTACATAAAATGTTCATGGATAGAGGTTATCCGAGTAGCTTAATTGGGGAAATAGAAAATGAAGTTAGAAGAGGAAGAATGGAAAATACCAGCCTATTTTGGGAAAAATACGAAGAAAAGAAGGGTGAGAATGAAGATAAGAAGGACATTTTTGAGGCGAACAACAATTTTATCCTGGATTATAGTGGGCAGGCAGGAGTTATTAGAAGGATGATGGAAGAGGAGTGGGCAAAATTCAGTGAATTATCGGATTTGGGCATTTTATTTAAATATCCTCTCAAATGTACATATAGAAAAGGAAAAAATATGAAGAATTTCTTTGAAGGGAAAATGAAGGATAACAGAAGGATTAATGGGAGAAAGGGTACTTTTAAATGTGGGAGATGTTCTCAATGCTCATTTGTTTGTACTAAGGATACTGTGTACATAAAGAGCAGAGACATTTTAATTCAAAGTAAGCATTATGCCAATTGTCAGACCACAGGTATAATTTATTTGAGTATATGTAAAAAATGCGAAGCATTTTATGTTGGGAAGTCTGAAAGAAGACTAAGAAACAGAATTTACGAGCATAATTATGAAATCAAAACTAAATGTATGAATAATGCCCTATATAGACACAAAACTAAATGTGAAGAGGCAGATTTTACATTTTTTGTGTTGGAAGTTGTGGACAAGGATGTTCGGGGGGGCCCTGGGAAGATACCATCGAATATAAGGAGTTGCTGTGGCAACTCCAATTGGAGGCCTATAATCCACGAGGGCTGAATAATCATGTGTCCCTAGCCCCAGTACTAAAAATAAGGGCGGCTAAACTATGATAGGGAAATGTAAAATTTATGGGTGAAACACACAGTAAAAAACTATATATTTTATGTACAAACAGTTACAAATTGTATTAAAGTGCAGTAAATTTTATAATTATTTATTTAGAGTTTTTGAATAAGGGGTTTATCTTCAGCTCTAATGAAGTTAAAAATGTGCAAGTGTAAGCATTTCAAACAGCATTTGATGTAATTAAGTCGTTTGCCCGCTAGAGGGAGCCAAGATGTAGTTAATTCATGAAATTAAAATGAGTATGTATTTTAAATGTCACATTTACAAAGTTTTAAATAAAAGTTTTTAGTAAATGATTCATGTTTAGTTATGATTTTGAAAAGGGAACGAATAATCTAGTAGGAAAGGAAGACTTAACATGGATTTGAAACAAAGTATGTTTTAAAATAAGTACATAGAACAAAGGTAGTATGAAAAAGGGATGATTTTTAAACAGGAACAGATGAGGATTTTAATTATTTAATTGTATTAACCAATTCAAATTATTTAATTAACAAATGTATATAAAGTTGAAGTGTGTGTGTGTATGTATTATTCATTTACATCTGAGGAAGTGAGTTAAACGAAAACGCAGGTGTGGAGACATAGCGTTTATGGTTTTTTGTCACTGGAGCTTTATTTGGGACTTTTGTCGTGCTGGAGTGTACTGGTGTGTTTTTCGTCATTAAAATTGTGAAAAGGAAAGAAGCTGTGCGTTTTTACTTCACTGGTGCTTTTTGTTTGGTTTGGTTGCTTTTCAAGTGCTAGCCTCCATTGACTTGTGTTTGGTTTCGTTATCGAGGTGGAGGAGGGCTCTACAGCAATTGCGGATAGCGAGACAGGATTGGGTAGCACAGACAGCACAGACAAACTTGACAGGCTTTCCAACCAATTGACGCAGCTTTTGGAGCTGTTGGCAGGAAGGAGTCCTGCTGCAACAGGAACGGTTAGTGCGATACCGGACAATCAGGAGGCTCTCCCTAGGAGAGAAAGAAAAGGAGGAAGAGGGGTTATCCACAGCCCTAACCGAGGCGAAAGGATTCAAGATGTTGTTTTAACCAACGGAGTGGCGCAAATGGATATGGGGATTCCATCCATTTTTATGGCGAACATGGAATAGGAAGTTATTCCGCTTTCTACAGTGAATGATGGAGACTTGAGAGTGGTGAGGCGTAAAAACAACGGAAATACCTCTAAAAGTTACAGCGAAGTAATAGCGAGTAACAGGACAGCAGGTAATTTAAGCGGAGATAACGTTGTATGTCCCAATCAGCGCAAAGTGGACTTTGAAAATGTTTTTAATTGTAAATATAGTTTTAAAACTAAAAATACACCTAAAGTGCCTGTGAAAGAAGTAAATTCTACATTTAGACATAAGTTGAGGCTGTTTGATGAAATGTTATTTAAATTCAAAAACTTGGAAATGGAAAATGCTTACTTAAATGAATGTTTAAGTCTGAAAATTGTACCCAAGGGACTTAGGGTATGTAAATACCCGAATAAGGTTAGGGTAGGTAGCGAATTTCATGTTGAGCTTTTAAATATTTTTGACATGTGTGGGTTTGAAATTTTAAAAGCTATCATCAAAGAAAATATAAGGGAAATGGAAGAACTAAACAAAAGAATAGAAGAGGTGAATGGATGTATTACTAAGGATTTACTTTTTTCTGTAGAAGACAACCAGAAGAAATATCAAAATACATTGAGAAATATTGAGAAAAGTATGAATAATATATATGAGAGGAAATGTAAAAAACTGGATAGGGATATGGTGGAATACAAAGAAAAGACCAATTATCCAAAACCTAGGGATTTTTTTCCACAAAAATATAACATTGCCTATAACCAGGAATATACGGATGATGAGGAAAATGTAGAAAGGGTGGAAAATGGTGAAAATAGGGAAGAAAAAGAATTTCCAGACCTGAGGAGATCTGAAAGAATTAGAAATAATTACCAGAAGAACCCTCAAAAAAACTTTCGGGGGGGGGGGGTACAATATCAAAGGTACCAGTACAGGAGCAGGCCTTACAGACAATGGTAGTGTGTCCAAATGAGAGTGATGAGCCTCCGTACATGGAAAACAAATTACAAATGAGGGGGTAGTATGGAAAATGGAGAATTACAGTATTTACAACTATAGTGGTTTGGAAATAACTGAAGTATGTTTCCAATTATTTACAAAGGGGATGAAATTTGTGCATAATAGGAAGGCAGATCTGAATAAAGTTTTGATTGACTTAAAAATGTTTACAAGGAAGAAAAATTTGGAGCTAATGTTACATGGACAAAGTGAAAATAACAACGTGCAGGGGAATCTTAGGAAAAGAAGTATATACAATCCACCACTAAATCAGCAACTAAAAAACTTTGAAACATTGATGGAGAAGAAAATAAGGAAAGGCCTTACAAATAAAAGGGTGGGATATAATTTATCAAAGGAAGAGAATGAGTTACTGTTACAGTTATCTAGAGACCCCTCATTAAGAATACTCAAACCTGACAAAGGAGGGGGAACAATAATCATGGACCAAGTGTCTTATGAGGCCAAAATGTTAGAATTATTAGATAATGAAGAGCGTTACATGAGATCCTCTCTAAATGAAATCAATATTGCTAACAAGAAAGTATATGTTCAGCTGTATGATTTATTATTAGAAGGGATAATAGATCTGAGTACATTTAGATACTTACATGTGGAAAACCCAAGGTTCCAAATATATTTGGAGTACCCAAGGTCCACAAAATGTGATGAATCCCCATGAGACCAATAGTGTCCTCAGAAGGATCTGTGACAGCTCCTATAGCAAAATGGTTAGATCGTAAGTTAAAGGAAGTTGTGAAGGAAGGGGTTGGAATTGTCAAGGATTCATGGGATTTATTACGGAACATTAAGAAAGAAATTTTTGAAGAAAACATAAAATTTATTACTTTAGGCATAGTGGATCTTTTTTCATCCATTCCATACAAAGAAGGGTTAGAATGGTTTGAGGAGGCACTAAATAATTATGTGAAATTTTCACACAACGAATTTTGTCTAATTTTGACATTAATGGATATGGTACTGAAAAGTAATTATTTACATTTTGAGGGAGAATTCTTCAAGCAGATCAAGGGAATAGCTATGGGTGCATGTTGTGCACCCATATATGCAAACATAATTTTGGCAGCTTGGGAACAGAAGTTTGTATTGAATTCCCAATATAGAAGTTGCTGGAAAATGTACAAACGATTCTTGGATGACATTTGTATTCTATGGGTTGGTTCGGATGCAGAGTTTAAGGCCTTTTTTGATTATATTTCCCAAACCACTAACTATCTTTCATTTACTTATTCGAAAAGTGAAGAAAGTCTAAAATATTTGGATATTTTTGTGGGGAAAGGTGAAGGTGAATTCTATTCCAAAGTGTACAGAAAGGATAATTATTCTAATTCTTTCCTAGCATACGATAGTGCACATCCCCATCATCATAAAAAGGGAATAATTAAAGGACAGTATGTTAGAGGCAGTAGAATGTCTTCAAGAGAGCTAGATTTTGTAGAAGAGTGCAATAAATTACATAAAATGTTCATGGATAGAGGTTATCCGAGTAGCTTAATTGGGGAAATAGAAAATGAAGTTAGAAGAGGAAGAATGGAAAAATACCAGCCTATTTTGGGAAAAGACGAAGAAAAGAAGGGTGAGAATGAAGATAGGAAGGACATTTTTGAGGCAAACAACAATTTTATCCTGGATTATAGTGGGCAGGCAGGAGTTATTAGAAGGATGATGGAAGAGGAGTGGGCAAAATTCAGTGAATTATCGGATTTGGGCATTTTATTTAAATATCCTCTCAAATGTACATATAGAAAAGGAAAAAATATGAAGAATTTCTTTGAAGGGAAAATGAAGGATAACAGAAGGATTAATGGGAGAAAGGGTACTTTTAAATGTGGGAGATGTTCTCAATGCTCATTTGTTTGTACTAAGGATACTGTGTACATAAAGAGCAGAGACATTTTAATTCAAAGTAAGCATTATGCCAATTGTCAGACCACAGGTATAATTTATTTGTGTATATGTAAAAAATGCAAAGCATTTTATGTTGGAAAGTCTGAAAGAAGACTAAGAAACAGAATTTACGAGCATAATTATGAAATCAAAACTAAATGTATGAATAATGCCCTATATAGACACAAAACTAAATGTGAAGAGGCAGATTTTACATTTTTTGTGTTGGAAGTTGTGGACAAGGATGTTCGGGGGGGCCCTGGGAAGATACCATTGAATATAAGGAGTTGCTGTGGCAACTCCAATTGGAGGCCTATAATCCACCAGGGCTGAATAATCATGTGTCCCTAGCCCCAGTACTAAAAATAAGGGCGGCTAAACTATGATAGGGAAATGTAAAATTTATGGGTGAAACACACAGTAAAAAACTATATATTTTATGTGCAAACAGTTACAAATTGTATTAAAGTGCAGTAAATGTTATAATTATTTATTTAGAGTTTTTGAATAAGGGGTTTATCTTCAGCTCTAATGAAGTTAAAAATGTGCAAGTGTAAGCATTTCAAACAGCATTTGATGTAATTAAGTCGTTTGCCGGCTAGAGGGAGCCAAGATGTAGTTAATTCATGAAATTAAAATGAGTATGTATTTTAAATGTCACATTTACAAAGTTTTAAATGAAAGTTTTTAGTAAATGATTCATGTTTAGTTATGATTTTGAAAAGGGAACGAATAATCTAGTAGGAAAGGAAGACTTAACATGGATTTGAAACAAAGTATGTTTTAAAATAAGCACATAGAACAAAGGTAGTATGAAAAAGGGATGATTTTTAAACAGGAACAGATGAGGATTTTAATTATTTAATTGTATTAATCAATTCAAATTATTTAATTAACAAATGTATATAAAGTTGAAGTGAGTGTGTATGTATTATTCATTTACATCTGAGGAAGTGAGTTAAACGAAAACACAGGTGTGGAGACATAGCATTTATGGTTTTATGTCACTGGAGCTTTATTTGGGACTTTTGTCATGCTGGAGTGTACTGGTGTGTTTTTCGTCATTAAAATTGTGAAAAGGAAAGAAGCTGTGCCTTTTTACTCCACTGGTGCTTTTTGTTTGGTTTGGTTGCTTTTCAAGTGCTAGCCTCCATTGACTTGTAACTGATGTAGGATCCTAGATGCTGATGCTTGTGGCACCCTCAGCATATCACATGTTGGTCTCCGGAAGGTTCCTGTAGCTAATATTCTAAGTGCTATACATATGTTTGCCTCTACAGGTATTGGTTTCTCTTGATTTGCCCTTGCTTTCAGTTAAGGATGACAGAGGTTGCAGAGTTCCTTTACTGTGTCTGTGTCCACCCTGTAGCACTCTACAGTTTCCAACTCCTGCATACTGTGAAAAGTTAAACTAAGTCTAAACACCCTTGTCATTCTTGGCTGAGGTCTATTAGTAGCAGCAGCAGCATAGACTTGGGTCTGTTGCACATACACATATATAAAAGCAAAAGCAGTCCTTAACATTGTTTCCATGTAGAGTAGTTTCTGTGGCTGCATTCCAGTAGGTTTTGGAATTTGTAGTGAAACTTGCACTGAGTGTCCACAATTGTTTTATAGGTTGTTGAATATCTCTGCCATCTTGTATTGGCTGATTATCAAACAATTCAGCTGCTTATGCCATAATTAGCATGCCACAATGTTTATCATGTTTGTGCAGTTCTATATGCCATGTAGAGCAACTTACTGAATACAAAACAGGGCACTACTGTGCGTGCATTTAGTGCACTGTGTAGGCTTTATTGAATTCAATCCCAGTCTTTTTCATAAAGCTGCCTGCTCTGAGGTAACATTCCTCACTTGAATCAATCTGCAGAATATCAAAGTACTAATCAAAAGAATGTGCAATGTCAGATGCTTACTAACTTATCTGGATGCAGCTGGCCCTGGGGACAGAGCAATTATTATGCATATGGCTATGAATTCTGTGTTCTGGTAGAAAATGTGAAAACTGATTGAGATGTTAGTAAATTCCACTACTGCCCTATAAAAAAGGGAGAGGTGCAGTCGCACAGCAAAATCCAACAATCTTCCAGGAAATTTATACTCTGGTAAACCATCAGTCTACTCTCACTCTTCACACAACGAATTTTGTCTAATTTTGACATTAATGGATATGGTACTGAAAAGTAATTATTTACGTTTTGAGGGAGAATTCTTCAAGCAGATCAAGGGAATAGCTATGGCTGCATGTTGTGCACCCATATATGCAAACATAATTTTGGCAACTTGGGAACAGAAGTTTGTATTGAATTTCCAATATAGAAGTTGCTGGAAAATGTACAAACGATTCTTGGATGACATTTGTATTCTATGGGTTGGTTCAGATGCAGAGTTTAAGGCCTTTTTTGATTATATTTCCCAAATCACTAACTTTCTTTCATTTACTTATTCGAAAAGTGAAGAAAGTCTAAAATATTTGGATATTTTTGTGGGGAAAGGTGAAGGTGAATTCTATTCCAAAGTATACAGAAAGGATAATTATTCTAATTCTTTCCTAGCATACGATAGTGCACATCCCCATCATCATAAAAAGGGAATAATTAAAGGACAGTATGTAAGAGGCAGTAGAATGTCTTCAAGAGAGCTAGATTTTGTAGAAGAGTGCAATAAATTACATAAAATGTTCATGGATAGAGGTTATCCGAGTAGCTTAATTGGGGAAATAGAAAATGAAGTTAGAAGAGGAAGAATGGAAAATACCAGCCTATTTTGGGAAAAGACGAAGAAAAGAAGGGTGAGAATGAAGATAAGAAGGACATTTTTGAGGCGAACAACAATTTTATCCTGGATTATAGTGGGCAGGCAGGAGTTATTAGAAGGATGATGGAAGAGGAGTGGGCAAAATTCAGTGAATTATCGGATTTGGGCATTTTATTTAAATATCCTCTCAAATGTACATATAGAAAAGGAAAAAATATGAAGAATTTCTTTGAAGGGAAAATGAAGGATAACAGAAGGATTAATGGGAGAAAGGGTACTTTTAAATGTGGGAGATGTTCTCAATGCTCATTTGTTTGTACTAAGGATACTGTGTACATAAAGAGCAGAGACATTTTAATTCAAAGTAAGCATTATGCCAATTGTCAGACCACAGGTATAATTTATTTGAGTATATGTAAAAATGCTAAGCATTTTATGTTGGGAAGTCTGAAAGAAGACTAAGAAACAGAATTTACGAGCATAATTATGAAATCAAAACTAAATGTATGAATAATGCCCTATATAGACACAAAACTAAATGTGAAGAGGCAGATTTTACATTTTTTGTGTTGGAAGTTGTGGACAAGGATGTTCGGGGGGGCCCTGGGAAGATACCATCGAATATAAGGAGTTGCTGTGGCAACTCCAATTGGAGGCCTATAATCCACGAGGGCTGAATAATCATGTGTCCCTAGCCCCAGTACTAAAAATAAGGGCGGCTAAACTATGATAGGGAAATGTAAAATTTATGGGTGAAACACACAGTAAAAAACTATATATTTTATGTACAAACAGTTACAAATTGTATTAAAGTGCAGTAAATTTTATAATTATTTATTTAGAGTTTTTGAATAAGGGGTTTATCTTCAGCTCTAATGAAGTTAAAAATGTGCAAGTGTAAGCATTTCAAACAGCATTTGATGTAATTAAGTCGTTTGCCCGCTAGAGGGAGCCAAGATGTAGTTAATTCATGAAATTAAAATGAGTATGTATTTTAAATGTCACATTTACAAAGTTTTAAATAAAAGTTTTTAGTAAATGATTCATGTTTAGTTATGATTTTGAAAAGGGAACGAATAATCTAGTAGGAAAGGAAGACTTAACATGGATTTGAAACAAAGTATGTTTTAAAATAAGTACATAGAACAAAGGTAGTATGAAAAAGGGATGATTTTTAAACAGGAACAGATGAGGATTTTAATTATTTAATTGTATTAATCAATTCAAATTATTTAATTAACAAATGTATATAAAGTTGAAGTGTGTGTGCGTATGTATTATTCATTTACATCTGAGGAAGTGAGTTAAACGAAAACGCAGGTGTGGAGACATAGCGTTTATGGTTTTATGTCACTGGAGCTTTATTTGGGACTTTTGTCGTGCTGGAGTGTACTGGTGTGTTTTTCGTCATTAAAATTGTGAAAAGGAAAGAAGCTGTGCCTTTTTACTTCACTGGTGCTTTTTGTTTGGTTTGGTTGCTTTTCAAGTGCTAGCCTCCATTGACTTGTGTTTGGTTTCGTTATCGAGGTGGAGGAGGGCTCTACAGCAATTGCGGATGGCGAGACAGGATTGGGTAGCACAGACAGCACAGACAAACTCGACAGACTTTCCAACCAATTGACGCAGCTTTTGGAGCTGTTGGCAGGAAGGAGTCCTGCTGCAACAGGAACGGTTAGTGCGATACCGGACAATCAGGAGGCTCTCCCTAGGAGAGAAAGAAAAGGAGGAAGAGGGGTTATCCACAGCCCTAACCGAGGTGAAAGGATTCAAGATGTTGTTTTAACCAACGGAGCGGCGCAAATGGATATGGGAATTCCATCCATTTTTATGGCGAACATGGAATAGGAAGTTATTCCGCTTTCTACAGTGAATGATGGAGACTTGAGAGTGGTGAGGCGTAAAAACAACGGAAATACCTCTAAAAGTTACAGCGAAGTAATAGCGAGTAACAGGACTGCAGGTAATTTAAGCAGAGATAACGTTGTATGTCCCAATCAACGCAAAGTGGACTTTGAAAATGTTTTTAATTGTAAATATAGTTTTAAAACTAAAAATACACCTAAAGTGCCAGTGAAAGAAGTAAATTCTACATTTAGACATAATTTGAGGCTGTTTGATGAAATGTTATTTAAATTCAAAAACTTGGAAATGGAAAATGCTTACTTAAATGAATGTTTAAGTCTGAAAATTGTACCCAAGGGACTTAGGGTATGTAAATAACTGAATAAGGTTAGGGTAGGTAGCGAATTTCATGTTGAGCTTTTAAATATTTTTGACATGCGTGGGTTTGAAATTTTAAAAGCTATCATCAAAGAAAATATAAGGGAAATGGAAGAACTAAACAAAAGAATAGAAGAGGTGAATGGATGTATTACTAAGGATTTACTTTTTTCTGTAGAAGACAACCAGAAGAAATATCAAAATACATTGAGAAATATTGAGAAAAGTATGAATAATATATATGAGAGGAAATGTAAAAAACTGGATAGGGATATGGTGGAATACAAAGAAAAGACCAATTATCCAAAACCTAGGGATTTTTTTCCACAAAAATATAACATTGCCTGTAACCAGGAATATACGGATGATGAGGAAAATGTAGAAAGGGTGGAAAATGGTGAAAATAGGGAAGAAAAAGAATTTCCAGACCTGAGGAGATCTGAAAGAATTAGAAATAATTACCAGAAGAACCCTCAAAAAAACGTTCGGGGGGGGCGGTACAATATCAAAGGTACCAGTACAGGAGCAGGCCTTACAGACAATGGTAGTGTGTCCAAATGAGAGTGATGAGCCTCCATACATGGAAAACAAATTACAAATGAGGGGGTAGTATGGAAAATGGAGAATTACAGTATTTACAACTATAGTGGTTTGGAAATAACTGAAGTATTTTTCCAATTATTTACAAAGGGGATGAAATTTGTGCCTAATAGGAAGGCAGATCTGAATAAAGTTTTGATTGACTTAAAAATGTTTACAAGGAAGAAACATTTGGAGCTAATGTTCCATGGACAAAGTGAAAATAACAACGTGCAGGGGAATCTTAGGAAAAGAAGTATATACAATCCACCACTAAATCAGCAACTAAAAAAACTTTGAAACATTGATGGAGAAGAAAATAAGGAAAGGCCTTACAAATAAAAGGGTGGGATATAATTTATCAAAGGAAGAGAATGAGTTACTGTTACAGTTATCTAGAGACCCCTCATTAAGAATACTCAAACCTGAAAAAGGAGGGGGAACAATAATCATGGACCAAGTGTCTTATGAGGCCAAAATGTTAGAATTATTAGATAATGAAGAGCGTTACATGAGATCCTCTCTAAATGAAATCAATATTGCTAACAAGATAGTATATGTTCAGCTGTATGATTTATTATTAGAAGGGATAATAGATCTGAGTACATTTAGATACTTACATGTGGAAAAACCCAAGGTTCCAAATATATTTGGAGTACCCAAGGTCCACAAAAATGTGATGAATCCGCCCATGAGACCAATAGTGTCCTCAGAAGGATCTGTGACAGCTCCTATAGCAAAATGGTTAGATTGTAAGTTAAAGGAAGTTGTGAAGGAAGGGGTTGGAATTGTCAAGGATTCATGGGATTTATTACGGAACATTAAGAAAGAAATTTTTGAAGAAAACATAAAATTTATTACTTTAGGCATAGTGGATCTTTTTTCATCCATTCCATACAAAGAAGGGTTAGAATGGTTTGAGGAGGCACTAAATAATTATGGGAAATTTTCACACAACGAATTTTGTCTAATTTTGACATTAATGGATATGGTACTGAAAAGTAATTATTTACATTTTGAGGGAGAATTCTTCATGCAGATCAAGGGAATAGCTATGGAGCTATGGGTGCATGTTGTGCACCCATATATGCAAACATAATTTTGGCAGCTTGGGAACAGAAGTTTGTATTGAATTCCCAATATAGAAGTTGCTGGAAAATGTACAAATGATTCTTGGATGACATTTGTATTCTATGGGTTGGTTCGGATGCAGAGTTTAAGGCCTTTTTTGATTATATTTCCCAAACCACTAACTATCTTTCATTTACTTGTTCGAAAAGTGAAGAAAGTCTAAAATATTTGGATATTTTTGTGGGGAAAGGTGAAGGTGAATTCTATTCCAAAGTGTACAGAAAGGATAATTATTCTAATTCTTTCCTAGCATACGATAGTGCACATCCCCATCATCATAAAAAGGGAATAATTAAAGGACAGTATGTTAGAGGCAGTAGAATGTCTTCAAGAGAGCTAGATTTTGTAGAAGAGTGCAATAAATTACATATAATGTTCATGGATAGAGGTTATCCGAGTAGCTTAATTGGGGAAATAGAAAATGAAGTTAGAAGAGGAAGAATGGAAAAATACCAGCCTATTTTGGGAAAAGACGAAGAAAAGAAGGGTGAGAATGAAGATAAGAAGGACATTTTTGAGGCGAACAACAATTTTATCCTGGATTATAGTGGGCAGGCAGGAGTTATTAGAAGGATGATGGAAGAGGAGTGGGCAAAATTCAGTGAATTATCGGATTTGGGCATTTTATTTAAATATCCTCTCAAATGTACATATAGAAAAGGAAAAAAATATGAAGAATTTCTTTGAAGGGAAAATGAAGGATAACAGAAGGATTAATGGGAGAAAGGGTACTTTTAAATGTGGGAGATGTTCTCAATGCTCATTTGTTTGTACTAAGGATACTGTGTACATAAAGAGCAGAGACATTTTAATTCAAAGTAAGCATTATGCCAATTGTCAGACCACAGGTATAATTTATTTGCGTATATGTAAAAAATGCGAAGCATTTTATGTTGGGAAGTCTGAAAGAAGACTAAGAAACAGAATTTACGAGCATAATTATGAAATCAAAACTAAATGTATGAATAATGCCCTATATAGACACAAAACTAAATGTGAAGAGGCAGATTTTACATTTTTTGTGTTGGAAGTTGTGGACAAGGATGTTCGGGGGGGGGGGGCCCTGGGAAGATACCATCGAATATAAGGAGTTGCTGTGGCAACTCCAGTTGGAGGCCTATAATCCACCAGGGCTGAATAATCATGTGTCCCTAGCCCCAGTACTAAAAATAAGGGCGGCTAAACTATGATAGGGAAATGTAAAATTTATGGGTGAAACACACAGTAAAAAACTATATATTTTATGTACAAACAGTTACAAATTGTATTAAAGTGCAGTAAATGTTATAATTATTTATTTAGAGTTTTTGAATAAGGGGTTTATCTTCAGCTCTAATGAAGTTAAAATGTGCAAGTGTAAGCATTTCAAACAGCATTTGATGTAATTAAGTCGTTTGCCCGCTAGAGGAGCCAAGATGTAGTTAATTCATGAAATTAAAATGAGTATGTATTTTAAATGTCACATTTACAAAGTTTTAAATAAAAGTTTTAGTAAATGATTCATGTTTAGTTATGATTTTGAAAAGGGAACGAATAATCTAGTAGGAAAGGAAGACTTAACATGGATTTGAAACAAAGTATGTTTTAAAATAAGTACATAGAACAAAGGTAGTATGAAAAAGGGATGATTTTTAAACAGGAACAGATGAGGATTTTAATTATTTAATTGTATTAATCAATTCAAATTATTTAATTAACAAATGTATATAAAGTTGAAGTGTGTGTGTATGTATTATTCATTTACATCTGAGGAAGTGAGTTAAACGAAAATGCAGGTGTGGAGACATAGCGTGTATGGTTTTATGTCACTGGAGCTTTATTTGGGACTTTTGTCGTGCTGGAGTGTACTGGTGTGTTTTTCGTCATTAAAATTGTGAAAAGGAAAGAAGCTGTGCCTTTTTACTTCACTGGTGCTTTTTGTTTGGTTTGGTTGCTTTTCAAGTGCTAGCCTCCATTGACTTGTGTTTGGTTTCGTTATCGATGTGGAGGAGGGCTCTACAGCAATTGCGGATGGCGAGACAGGATTGGGTAGCACAGACAGCACAGACAAACTCGACAGGCTTTCCAACCAATTGACGCAGCTTTTGGAGCTGTTGGCAGGAAGGAGTCCTGCTGCAACAGGAACGGTTAGTGCGATACCGGACAATCAGGAGGCTCTCCCTAGGAGAGAAAGAAAAGGAGGAAGAGGGGTTATCCACAGCCCTAACCCAGGCGAAAGGATTCAAGATGTTGTTTTAACCAATGGAGCGGCGCAAATGGATATGGGGATTCCATCCATTTTTATGGCGAACATGGAATAGGAAGTTATTCCGCTTTCTACAGTGAATGATGGAGACTTGAGAGTGGTGAGGCGTAAAAACAACGGAAATACCTCTAAAAGTTACAGCGAAGTAATAGCGAGTAACAGGACTGCAGGTAATTTAAGCGGAGATAACGTTGTATGTCCCAATCAACGCAAAGTGGACCTTGAAAATGTTTTTAATTGTAAATATAGTTTTAAAACTAAAAATACACCTAAAGTGCCTGTGAAAGAAGTAAATTCTTCATTTAGACATAATTTGAGGCTGTTTGATGAAATGTTATTTAAATTCAAAAACTTGGAAATGGAAAATGCTTACTTAAATGAATGTTTAAGTCTGAAAATTGTACCCAAGGGACTTAGGGTATGTAAATACCCGAATAAGGTTAGGGTAGGTAGCGAATTTCATGTTGAGCTTTTAAATATTTTTGACATGTGTGGGTTTGAAATTTTAAAAGCTATCATCAAAGAAAATATAAGGGAAATGGAAGAACTAAACAAAAGAATAGAAGAGGTGAATGGATGTATTACTAAGGATTTACTTTTTTCTGTAGAAGACAACCAGAAGAAATATCAAAATACATTGAGAAATATTGAGAAAAGTATGAATAATATATATGAGAGGAAATGTAAAAAACTGGATAGGGATATGGTGGAATACAAAGAAAAGACCAATTATCCAAAACCTAGGGATTTTTTTCCACAAAAATATAACATTGCCTATAACCAGGAATATACGGATGATGAGGAAAATGTAGAAAGGGTGGAAAATGGTGAAAATAGGGAAGAAAAAGAATTTCCAGACCTGAGGAGATCTGAAAGAATTAGAAATAATTACCAGAAGAACCCTCAAAAAAACTTTCGGGGGGGGGGGGGGTACAATATCAAAGGTACCAGTACAGGAGCAGGCCTTACAGACAATGGTAGTGTGTCCAAATGAGAGTGATGAGCCTCCATACATGGAAAACAAATTACAAATGAGGGGGTAGTATGGAAAATGGAGAATTACAGTATGTACAACTATAGTGGTTTGGGAATAACTGAAGTATTTTTCCAATTATTTACAAAGGGGATGAAATTTGTGCCTAATAGGAAGGCAGATCTGAATAAAGTTTTGATTGACTTAAAAATGTTTACAAGGAAGAAAAATTTGGAGCTAATGTTCCATGGACAAAGTGAAAATAACAACGTGCAGGGGAATCTTAGGAAAAGAAGTATATACAATCCACCACTAAATCAGCAACTAAAAAACTTTGAAACATTGATGGAGAAGAAAATAAGGAAAGGCCTTACAAATAAAAGGGTGGGATATAATTTATCAAAGGAAGAGAATGAGTTACTGTTACAGTTATCTAGAGACCCCTCATTAAGAATACTCAAACCTGACAAAGGAGGGGGAACAATAATCATGGAACAAGTGTCTTATGAGGCCAAAATGTTGGAATTATTAGATAATGAAGAGCTTTACATGAGATCCTCTCTAAATGAAATCAATATTGCTAACAAGAAAGTATATGTTCAGCTGTATGATTTATTATTAGAAGGGATAATAGATCTGAGTACATTTAGATACTTACATGTGGAAAAACCCAAGGTTCCAAATATATTTGGAGTACCCAAGGTCCACAAAAATGTGATGAATCCGCCCATGAGACCAATAGTGTCCTCAGAAGGATCTGTGACAGCTCCTATAGCAAAATGGTTAGATCGTAAGTTAAAGGAAGTTGTGAAGGAAGGGGTTGGAATTGTCAAGGATTCATGGGATTTACTACGGAACATTAAGAAAGAAATTTTTGAAGAAAACATAAAATTTATTACTTTAGGCATAGTGGACCTTTTTTCATCCATTCCATACAAAAAGGGTTAGAATGGTTTGAGGAGGCACTAAATAATTATGGGAAATTTTCACACAACGGATTTTGTCTAATTTTGACATTAATGGATATGGTACTGAAAAGTAATTATTTACATTTTGAGGGAGAATTCTTCAAGCAGATCAAGGGAATAGCTATGGAGCTATGGGTGCATGTTGTGCACCCATATATGCAAACATAATTTTGGCAGCTTGGGAACAGAAGTTTGTATTGAATTCCCAATATAGAAGTTGCTGGAAAATGTACAAACGATTCTTGGATGACATTTGTATTCTATGGGTTGGTTCGGATGCAGAGTTTAAGGCCTTTTTTGATTATATTTCCCAAACCACTAACTATCTTTCATTTACTTATTCGAAAAGTGAAGAAAGTCTAAAATATTTGGATATTTTTGTGGGGAAAGGTGAAGGTGAATTCTATTTCAAAGTGTACAGAAAGGATAATTATTCTAATTCTTTCCTAGCATACGATAGTGCACATCCCCATCATCATAAAAAGGGAATAATTAAAGGACAGTATGTTAGAGGCAGTAGAATGTCTTCAAGAGAGCTAGATTTTGTAGAAGAGTGCAATAAATTACATAAAATGTTCATGGATAGAGGTTATCCGAGTAGCTTAATCGGGGAAATAGAAAATGAAGTTAGAAGAGGAAGAATGGAAAAATACCAGCCTATTTTGGGAAAAGACGAAGAAAAGAAGGGTGAGAATGAAGATAAGAAGGACATTTTTGAGGCGAACAACAATTTTATCCTGGATTATAGTGGGCAGGCAGGAGTTATTAAAAGGATGATGGAAGAGGAGTGGGCAAAATTCAGTGAATTATCGGATTTGGGCATTTTATTTAAATATCCTCTCAAATGTACATATAGAAAAGGAAAAATATGAAGAATTTCTTTGAAGGGAAAATGAAGGATAACAGAAGGATTAATGGGAGAAAGGGTACTTTTAAATGTGGGAGATGTTCTCAATGCTCATTTGTTTGTACTAAGGATACTGTGTACATAAAGAGCAGAGACATTTTAATTCAAAGTAAGCTTTATGCCAATTGTCAGACCACAGGTATAATTTATTTGAGTATATGTAAAAAATGCGAAGCATTTTATGTTGGGAAGTCTGAAAGAAGACTAAGAAACAGAATTTACGAGCATAATTATGAAATCAAAACTAAATGTATGAATAATGCCCTATATAGACACAAAACTAAATGTGAAGAGGCAGATTTTACATTTTTTGTGTTGGAAGTTGTGGACAAGGATGTTCGGGGGGGGCCCTGGGAAGATACCATTGAATATAAGGAGTTGCTGTGGCAACTCCAATTGGAGGCCTATAATCCACGAGGGCTGAATAATCATGTGTCCCTAGCCCCAGTACTAAAAATAAGGGCGGCTAAACTATGATAGGGAAATGTAAAATTTATGGGTGAAACACACAGTAAAAAACTATATATTTTATGTACAGTTACAAATTGTATTAAAGTGCAGTAAATTTTATAATTATTTATTTAGAGTTTTTGAATAAGGGGTTTATCTTCAGCTCTAATGAAGTTAAAAATGTGCAAGTGTAAGCATTTCAAACAGCATTTGATGTAATTAAGTCGTTTGCCGGCTAGAGGGAGCCAAGATGTAGTTAATTCATGAAATTAAAATGAGTATGTATTTTAAATGTCACATTTACAAAGTTTTAAATAAAAGTTTTTAGTAAATGATTCATGTTTAGTTATGATTTTGAAAAGGGAACGAATAATCTAGTAGGAAAGGAAGACTTAACATGGATTTGAAACAAAGTATGTTTTAAAATAAGCACATAGAACAAAGGTAGTATGAAAAAGGGATGATTTTTAAACAGGAACAGATGAGGATTTTAATTATTTAATTGTATTAATCAATTCAAATTATTTAATTAACAAATGTATATAAAGTTGAAGTGTGTGTGTATGTATTATTCATTTACATCTGAGGAAGTGAGTTAAACGAAAACGCAGGTGTGGAGACATAGCGTTTATGGTTTTATGTCACTGGAGCTTTATTTGGGACTTTTGTCATGCTGGAGTGTACTGGTGTGTTTTTCGTTATTAAAATTGTGAAAAGGAAAGAAGCTGTGCCTTTTTACTCCACTGGTGCTTTTTGTTTGGTTTGGTTGCTTTTCAAGTGCTAGCCTCCATTGACTTGTAACTGATGTAGGATCCTAGATGCTGATGCTTGTGACACCCTCAGCATATCACATGTTGGTCTCCGGAAGGTTCCTGTAGCTAATATTCTAAGTGCTATACATATGTTTGCCTCTACAGGTATTGGTTTCTCTTGATTTGCCCTTGCTTTCAGTTAAGGATGACAGAGGTTGCAGAGTTCCTTTACTGTGTCTGTGTCCACCCTGTAGCACTCTACAGTTTCCAACTCCTGCATACTGTGAAAAGTTAAACTAAGTCTAAACACCCTTGTCATTCTTGGCTGAGGTCTATTAGTAGCAGCAGCAGCATAGACTTGGGTCTGTTGCACATACACATATATAAAAGCAAAAGCAGTCCTTAACATTGTTTCCATGTAGAGTAGTTTCTGTGGCTGCATTCCAGTAGGTTTTGGAATTTGTAGTCGAAACTTGCACTGAGTGTCCACAATTGTTTTATAGGTTGTTGAATATCTCTGCCATCTTGTATTGGCTGATTATCAAACAATTCAGCTGCTTATGCCATAATTAGCATGCCACAATGTTTACCATGTTTGTGCAGTTCTATATGCCATGGAGAGCAACTTACTGAATACAAAACAGGGCACTACTGTGCGTGCATTTAGTGCACTGTGTAGGCTTTATTGAATCCAGTCCCAGTCTTTTTCATAAAGCTGCCTGCTCTGAAGTAACATTCCTCACTTGAATCAATCTGCAGAATATCAAAGTACTAATCAAAAGAATGTGCAATGTCAGATGCTTACTAACTTATCTGGATGCAGCTGGCCCTGGGGACAGAGCAATTATTATGCATATGACTATAAATTCTGTGTTCTGGTAGAAAATGTGAAAACTGATTGAGATGTTAGTAAATTCCACTACTGCCCTATAAAAAAGGGAAAGGTGCAGTCGCACAGCAAAATCCAACAATCTTCCAGGAAATTTATACTCTGGTAAACCATCAATATACTCTCAAGGGGGGTTAATAGACTGGCTCAACCCTGCAAAAGCTCAAACTTGATGATCATGTGGAAGGTAATATAATTAGTTTTGAAAGTTATACAGCTTAGAAGAACTACCCTGTCAAAATGGGAAAGATTTCTGTCATCACAGCAAACTGGGGATTCTGAAAACTTCCTTGTATCTGAAAGACATTGTTACGTATGATCATCAAAAACTGAAACAAAAGTTAATAGCAAGAATTAGATCTTTTTGAGGCACAGTCCTTTAAGCTTGTTAAGTGGTACTTTATATGAACAGACCAATAAGATCATAGGTCACTTATTTAAACCATATTTTGAAACTCTATCAAGAAAACTAATATAAACAGTGCCAGTAATGTTTGTATGTTTTGTTCATAGACTAATGTAGGAAAATACTCTCGTAAGAACATGGAAAAAACAGAGTGACCCTAAGTCTTATAAGCATTTTAACTATGTGAGTTGCAGGTTCTAGGTCAGTATTGCATACCAAAGGACTAGCAATAAGTCTTCGTCTAAGTATGCTTCTTTGCCTAGATATGCTGCCCAAAGAACACAGTCCTGTGAAGAGAAAAACAGAGATACAAGATATAAAACAAGCTATGATTTGGGTCTAGGTATAAAAGTTAGAATAATATGTCAAAGTCTTGTTAAAATACTCCTGTTAAGATACTGAAGGAAATCAATGTAGAAGCTGATGGATAGTGTGAGTTTTACAAAAAAGACTTCAATAGTTAAGAAGATAAAAAGCCAGTATAGACAGAGGCAGAAAACAGTCTCCGGTTACAAATACACTAATGGGAATAAGAATAGAAACTGAACATACTAAGCAAAAAGAAAAAGAGAAATTGATCAGAGTATTATTCTTCTTCTTGCCATACTAATTCAGTGAGACCGCCAGAAACAATGCAAGATTCTATAGGGAAAAAAGTGGGTAAAACCACCTCAGAAGAAGAGAAGTAGAGGCAGATGTTACCTGTTTGGAAAAAAATATATTTGCATGACTTGCCATCTACAGGGAATGAACCAATTGAAGGGAACAAACTGAATCTGTATTTATAGGAGAAAAGGCCCTGATCTACAATTTACCTCAGAATACTGAGCAAAATAGTAACTTAGGGTATCCTCCGTAAAAAACATGTTAATTTCAAGGAAGTTCCATTGGAAGATAAGTCTCTAATTTGACATAGAGAGAATATAAAGAAAATTGATGAAAAAAAAAACAACAAAACAGAACAGTCTCATTACATACGTCAACTTCTACATCATATGGAAGCCAGATAGAGTGATAGAGGTAGAAAATCAAACTACAACAATTATTATTTCCAAATCTTTTAGAACATTTGTAATGAAATTAGCACATTGCCACATTTTGGCTGATCATTTAAAAATGAACAAAGGTTAATATTTCGGCTATTTTATTAGCCTGGCATTACAAAGGCCGCACAAAATATTTGCTTAGTCTTACCAGAGACGGGTTGAATTGAGAGATGAAAAGTCATCAAGCGAGAGTAGTAGCACTGAAATTGAATTCACCCTCTAGTCTTGGTGAATACTTTCCTGAGGTGAACCCTGTTTTTCACAAAATCTCATCAAGGTGACACTGATATATAGACTGTATTTATATAGCAATAACCCATGCCTGGGTATGGGTAATACTGGATTTATCCACGGTTGATGTGGTTTGTTTAGGAGGGTGAAGCCCGAGTGGCCAAACAAAGCCAACCGTGGGTAAATCCAGCATTACCCACACCCAGAAGTTGGTTATTACTATTATACAATGACATTATTTAAGAAATAAAATAATTACTTTTCTTAAATAATGGCATTGTATAATGCCTCCTTGCTGCCCTTCTGCAGCTGTCTGGTATTCTGCGGCAGTTCTGATGTACTGTGCATGCGTATGCATACACAGTACATCAGAGATGTGGGCAAAAGCAATGGAGAAAGCAAGATCTCCGTTGCTTTTTACAGACTGTTTCGCTATGTTAAATGGGTTTAACATAGCAAGACAGTTTTAAAAAAAGCAACAGAGCCACCATTGCTCTTTTTAAAGCTGTCTCATTATGTTAAACCCATTTAACATAGTGAGACAGTTTTGAAAAAAGCAACGGAGAAAGCAAGATCTCTGTTGCTTTTTACAAACTGTCTCGCTATGTTAAAGGAGTTTAACATAGCGGAACAGCTTTAAAAAAGCAATGGAGAATCTCTGTTGCTTTTTTTAAAGCTGTCCCGCTATGTTAAACTCATTTAATATAGCAAGACAGTGTGAAGCAACAGAGATCTTGCGTTCTCCATTGCTGTAAAAAAAGAGTTATAGTAATGGAAAAAGTCCGGGCGACATGACCTTTTTCCATTACTATAACTCAGATTTACAATGTGACCAATCAGCGTGCATGTCTTTGAATATTAATGGGGGGGGGGTTGTTGTATAATATAGTATATATCATGGACAGAAGTAGGTCAAAAACTAAAAAAGATAGCTGGGTGCACAAGACCCAGGATACAAAAGTGTCTAATCCTGGTAGGCACACTGGTGGCAGGACTGGAAAAAATGACAGTGTAGAATCCTCAAAATACAGAAACATTCCTACAATGGGGCCAGGCCAGGTCCAGGGGGAGGATGCCCCCCCACCCCTGTTGTAGAAGGAAGTAGCAGTCCACAGAAATCACAAAAAACGATAGGACAAAGAAGAGTCATAAAGATTATAGAGTAGACTATTGAGGATAAGAAAGAAATTGTGTATTGTTATTATTATACAAAAAGCTCAGAATTTCCAGACACAGGATATACAAAAAGATTAAAAGATAAATTAGAGGAAAGAAAAATACTTCCACAGAAAAAATTGTCAGAAGCTTCAAATGAAAATTTGCATTCATTAATGCAACACATTTTTGAAAAATAGAATATAGATCAAGAAACTTTGATTAAAAAAACTATATAGACAAGGGAAAGAAAGAGAGATTTAATATGGTGCAATATTTATGCAAAGGAGAAAGCCAAATTAATCAATATAAAGAAGGCAGCCCCAAAGATATTCAAAAGAAATAGAGGCAAAGGCATCCAGATATCGAAAACTTCACAATAAAAATAATATTACAAAGATGAAATGTAGAAAAGAAAATTGGTAAAGTAGAAGTTAAAAAAATAGAAGTTGAAGTTATGGAGTGCTTGCAAAGTGAAGGATTTAATGTAGTAGGTCTAACACAGATTACATCACAGCATGATGGAGTGGGTCCCCACAGCAAGGAGAAGTAGGAAGATCAGGAGACATCTGAAGAAGAAATATGGACATGGGAAAGAAAAAGAGATTTATTATGGTGTAATATTTATGCAAAGGAGAAAGCAAAACTAACCAATACAAAAAGAGCAGCACCAAAGATATTTCAAGAGAAATACAGGCAAAGGAATCTGGATATGGAAAACTTTACAATACAAAAAATAAGAAGAGAAAGAGGAAAAGTAGAAAAGGATATTAGTAATGGAGACGTTAAAGAAATAGAAATTGAGGTTATGGTGCACTTGGAAAGTGAAGGATTTGGTGTAGAAAATCTAAAGCAGAAAGCATTACAACAGGATAGAGCAATGGCTATCCAAATTAAGGGGAAAACAGTGGAATAGGAAGCAATTGGTCAGGTGCCATATCAAGATATTTTGGAGCCTTCCACTGGAAACCAGTATAAATATTCACTTGAAGCCAGACAGCAAGGGAAAGAATAGAAAACCGTGGAAACTCTGATGCAGTCAATGTGGAGGAGTGATAGGCCAGTGAGTTCCCATATCACAGAGCAATGGAAAACCCATCAAAAACTGGGACTCTTGTATCAAAATAAACATTTCTTTAATGCTGCAATCAAAACTACCCTTGCAAAGACATTTTTACTTCCCTCCCTTTTTTATGGTGCCCCTATCCTAACTAACTTATGAACTTCTACCATAAACAAGATGGAACAGTGCTATAACAAAGTTGTTGCAATTTGCCACAGACTCTAAATATCACACACACCACTGTAAACCACTCCTACAATTAAACTGGCTTTAACTCCCCAACCAACCTGCCTTTATTCAGCTATCCGCCTTGCACAACCTTATTTTCAAGCCTACTGCCTGCCCTGTACTAGCCAATCTAGTCACACCTTACACATCAACTCTATCCCTATGATAAGAAGACAAAAATCTCTTAGCTATCTCAAAACCCACAAGAAAATCAGGTCATACGCTGTATTCATACTCTGTCTGTATACTTTGGAATTCACTACCTCTAGCTACCAAGTCTATGCCTGGTCTAACCCATTTCAGAGCCTCTTTAAAAGATCATCTCAAAAAGACATTGCTCTGCTCCTGCATAAAGGCTGACTGATGCTCAGCACTTTCTCCTCTTCTTCCACACTAGCCTCATCCTCCTCTTCTGTCACATTTCAATCCTTCACAGTCTGCAAGATCCTAAGGCTCTTCTAACTCCTTCTCTGTTTCTATACCATATCCTTAAGCTACTACTCAGAGTGTATTGCTTCTATTCTTTTTAACTCTCTCACTGTCTTTCTGCATCACTATCTTTTTGGCTATTATTTTCCTAATGGAAACTAGCATTCTATTTATTTATTTATTTATTTTTATGTATCATATCAGTCAATGTCACTCATTGCTCTACCTACATACTATTTTTTGGACACTACATCATGTATAGTGAGTGACTATTATTGTCTATAATGTTTTTAACTCTATATAACTGTCTAGATGTGTAGTATATATTGTAACATCTTGTAATATAGTTTGTTCTTTCAACTTATTTTGTATAGTATTTCTAATGTGATTTATACTGTATTGAATTTTACTGTATTTTTTATTGTACTATATGTGGAGCTTTTCTACCCAGGCCTCTGCTGAAAATGGGTTCTGTAGACCCAGTTAGACCACACCAGTAAACAAATGTCAAATAAATAATAAAAATAAATAAATTGATGGCACAGGATGAAATTGAAGAGAAGGTGTCACAGGAAGATGCTATAGAACTTTCTATAGAATGTCTACAGGAAATGACAAACAAGTGATGTGCCCTCACTTTGAAAGAAAATGAGCTACAAGAAGAGTTGCTTGATTTATTGGAAATAGATAGATATATCAAGATCAATGAAAGAAATAGACTGCAGAAGGTCAATTAAACCCCAGAAGTGAGAAGTCTGATAAAACAAATGAACACAGTAATTAGGACTGTCCATAGAGATCCATGTGATATAACAGAAGTAAATAGGATATATTACTGTGCAGCTAAATTAATAACTGATAAAGTTCTACCACATGAACACAGGGTAGTGAGGGAAAGGAAGGGGAGAATCAAATACCATCATGGAAGTATCGAATAGAGAAAACTATAAAGCAATTAAGACAAGAGGAGTCACTATTTGAAGACTATAGAAGAGGGAATAGATAAACAAAAATACTAAGAAAGATAGATGTGATAAAAGCAATGCACAGTATTAGAAAAGACCAGGATCTATTATGCACTATCATAAATAACAAACTAAAAATTTCAGCACAGGTGAGAAAACTTAGATGATATGAAGATAGATATAAAGGAAAAGTACAAAATAAGCAATTTACTGATGACCCAAAAAGTTGTATAAAGAATTGGGAAACAAGATAAAAAGAATTGAAAGACCTCCAAAAAAAGAAGAAATAGATGCATTTTGGAGAAGTATCTATGAAGATCCTGTGGAACATAATAAAGATACTAAATTGATAGAAGAAGTTAAAGAAAGAATAAGAAGTTTAAAGGTACAGGATATGAAAAGGATAAAGTAATAGCCAGAGAGATTGAAATAAAGTTAAGAAAAGCCTCTAATTTGAAAACCCCAGGCCAAGATGCAGTACCTAACTTTTGGCTAAAAATATTAACATATTTGAACGAAGATTTAGCCATGAGTAAGAAATATTTATATGCACATCCCAAACTGACACCAACCTGACTAACAGCAGAAAACATGAAAAACATAGCAAAATTCCAAAGCAGATAGGAACACGGGAACACAAAGATGGTGAAATAACCTTCTTTAATAACAAGTCCTGGTACCTCAGCTATTTGCCCTCAGTGGAACAATTCACCATACAAAAACCATCTCCGTATATATTCATCAATTAAAACAATCAACCCATTAATCAATTTTAGGTTGTGATTGTGATAAGCCCCTTTGGTATATAAGTCAAACTACGAGAAAGGTTAAAATCCACATTTTAGAGCATTTGGGGGATATCAGGAGGAGGAATACGGACAGTCCAGTGGCTTTGCATTTTGTCAATGCACATAATGGTAGTTGTAGTGGATTTATTTTTAGCGTGTTGGCTAGACCACATTTTGATACTGGAAATTTCAAAAGAGAATTGAATAAACTAGAATACAGAATGATAGCTAATTTTCGTACATTATATCCTAGTGGCATGAATTTAGATAGTGGTGTTACACTATGATGGCTTTATTTATATTATGCCATTTATTGTTATATACATGAAGATCGATGTGCTTATTTATTAAGTAATAAAACATAATTCATGCACATTTATGAAATCATAAAAAGTATGAAGTTTATTGCATTTTGAATTCCTTTTTTATCCATGTACATGATTTGAAATAATGTGTTGATGCATTTTGAACATAAAAACTTATTTAAATATAATGCAAGTTTTAAATGAAGACATTGCACTTCAAATGATTTTTCACCTTAATTGATTAATGGGTTGATTGATTTAATTGATGAATATATAAGGAGATGGTTTTTATATGGTGAATTGTTCCACTGAAGGCAAATAGCCGAGGTACCAGGACTTGTTATTAAAGAAGGTTTTTTCACCATCTTTGTGTTCCATTGTTCCTGTCTGCTTTGGAATTTTGCTGTGTTTTTCGTTTGGAGAGAGTTGGATGGTGACTTGGTGTTTTCATTATAAATCCCGTCAATGCAGAAGGAAACAATGTTGGTGAAAACATTTTGTTCACTGATTTTGTGAAAGAGAGGGAACGTAAATTTGCTGCATCGGATTTGTGGTCTGCTAGTGTGACTGACTTGCATTCAGAGGATTTTGTTCAGTTAGAGTGTTTGATGTCAAATGAGGTGATTTTTTTTAGACTCCAAATTGTTTGAGAAGTATGTTTCCATGAACATCACTCCAGGGGGACTGCACATTGATAGGTTGCCCGCTGGAGGTTTTGTTGATGATGAGGATGACTTGATTCTGAAATGGAGGCAGATCACAGAGGAATGCACCTTAAACTGGCTCAAGATCTTGATTAAAAGAAATAACAGAACTGTTGACAAGTTATGGAGGGAGATTGTTCAGTTGCAGGAAGAACTTATGAATAAAACTCCTCCTACTGTTTTTCAAGGTACATTTAAAAATATAAATGACAAGATTAATAAAGTTGAGAATGATGTTTTGGGGAGGAAAAAACAAAAACTCAATAGAGATGTGAGGGACTTTGAAAAAAAAATGAAGTTTATACTTGGCAATGTAAGGGGTGTCGTTATAGTCAAAAATCTAAGATGCGCATGCCCAGGAGTGAGGATGGTTCATCTTGTTCTTCAATGGAAACTAGTGGCAGTCGGAAGAGTGTATCTTTTGAAGATATTGGCATGGAAAGTTCGCCTGAGAGGGTGGAGACCGGAAAAAATGGTCAAGGCACCAGCAAGATGAACTCACATATGCAAACTCACTCACAGAAGAATCAGGGGAAGTCATCTTTTTATCACAAGAATCAGAAGTAAGAATGTTTACTGTTTCTCCTCCATTGGGGTTAGTTTGCGCTTATGACAGTGCACTGGACAATGAGCTGGACAATAATTTGAAAGTCATAGACATTGATACAGATGTTGTTAATGAATTAGTTAGTGATATTGAGGTTTCTTGTCCTTTGCGCAATGATGATTTAAGCGTGATTAATATTTCTAATGTTTCACTGTCTGAGGACATGTGCAATGTCTTACGCAAAGGTACTAAATTTATTCCTACTAAATCACCTATGTTAGTGGATGTCATTTTGGATATTAGGAAGTTTGTTCGCAAACTTAATTTGAAGGTGTATTTCTCAGACCAAAATTTAAAATTGTGTAATGAAGTATTAAATGTCACTGAAGATGATGAATTGTTAAACTTAAGCATTTATGATGTTGATGAAGACATGGTTTTTGAAAATGAATGTGATGAAGGGAATATCCCAGGTGAGGGAATTGTTAGAACAATATGTATTAATGTGTGTATGCTTAATGCCAATTAATAATCAAGTATTTTAATACGCTTTTCATTCTATTTTTCATGCACTGAATTTTATACAAATTGAGTTTCATATGAGACTGAATAAGATGCTTTTTGAAAACTGCAGTATGCTTTCTGAAACTTGCAAGTTGCCCTCTGACTTAGTAACTGCTAGCACAGCAATATTCTTGTTTATGCCTTGTGGAAATGTACTTGAGAAGCAGGTGTTTATCTGCTAGGTCAGAAGCAAATGAATGAACAATGCCTTATGTTATAAATGTAATGATTTCAGACAAACAGCTCTGTCCAGAGGAGCGGAACCTCTGCAGCTGTAGTAATTTAGAGATAAAGTAGACAAAGGATTATTAGAGAAATGAACTGCTAGCATTGTGCTTGATTCAGCTGTAGTATATTGAATGTAACATAACATGTATCTAACTAGGAGTAACCAAGGCCATGTTGTTTTCCTCAGGAAGTTTCACATAAAAATTGATAAATCAGCAGAAATTCATGGGAAAGATGGTCAGCAGATGATGATGAAAAAGGAGGAAATCTGTTGCGTCAGCATGGTAGGACATAACCAGTTTAAGAATGTATAAAAATGAAAGTATTTCCTGTTTCTGGTTAGACAAACTCTGTATTAACACGTTTTTGTCTCCTTGCTGCAAGATTAAAGTGCCTTAACCTGAACCTACCATGTTTTGATCATTTTTAAAGTATATTCTTCCTTTGGCAGTTTGGTCCTTCGGACCGGAAAGTACCTCTCGCTCTAGACCTAGGTCAGAATTGGGCCCGGTGGCATGCATCCATACGGAGAAGAGGCCAAATCAGCTCTTCTGTTTTGAAAGACCTCCGACTGAATTGTCGTTCAAAAGAGGCCAGCCACTGTTTCTGATCTGGGATTGGAGGACGAGTCAACGATCCAGTGGATCAACTCACGGAGGGTCAGGTAAGGAAGAATTACCTTATTTCTGTTTTAAGATCAGGGACTAAGTACAGAACTGTTTTTTGTCAGGTAGATTTGCATGCGCAGATCAGGGACAGAAAAAGGGGTTACTGTTTTTGTCATAGATCAGGGAAACAGAATAGGTAGGCAGTTATTCTAGATAAACTGTGAAAAGGTACAGATCTGTGGTATCATGTGATAGAAAGGGTTACATAACAATTTACAGCTTAGCTAAGACAGCAATGGGAAATCAGTGCACAAAACGTTCCCGAGACCTGCCCCTAACTGAAGACGCGAAGTATATGCAATTACAGCATGCCGACAATGTTAAGTATTACACAAAATGGGTTGATAAGTATAAATTCGAGGGTAATTTAGATAAACTTGCACTTATGAAACTTGTTAAACAGTTAAAAATAGATGCAAAAGGTCAACTAAAAAAGCAAAGACAATTAGGAGTCCCTCAGGCGCATAGGTGACTTGAGGAAGCAAATCGCAGGGAGCAGAGAATTAAAAATTCAAAGACAATGTTCTTTGACAAAGAAGACAATGACTTGGTAATAGCAACGGCCCCTCCACTGGCCCCTCCGCTTCCGTTACCAGAATATGAAGCGAGTGGACAAGCTGATCCACCTCCACTATACCCAGCTGTTCTTGCAAAATCACAACCGTTTGTCAGGGATCCTATCGAGACCAGGTCATAAACATGCGACTTGAGGAGGGAGATTGAGTTAAATGAATTAAATAGAAAATCACAGGCTATGAGTTAAGAAGGGATATGTCCACTCATAGAAGTACCGAATCCTCTGGCAGGGCAGGCAGGACAGGACCCAACTCTTTTAGTTTATAGACCGTGGACACCAGAAGATATCCGGAAAGCCACGGAGGGAATTCCCCACCCAAAAGTGAATTTTAGAAAATTTGTAGAAGATTTACAGGGTATGAAATTAAGTTACCATTTAAACGGAGAGGAAGTAGAAAAAGTAGTTAGACAAATTGTGGGTCCAGACTGGCACATGATCAGTGGCGACTGGAATCCTCATGACGCACAACTTTGACCACTCCCACATACTAATACAGAACTGGATGGCAGAGTAAAAGGTCTGACAGACCGAATCTCTGAATAGTGGAAGCCTAGGGCTGATTGGACTTGCATTAATCAATGCATTCAACAGGAAGGTGAAACAGTTGATAGATATTATGCTAGACTGTTAGAGTGTTTTAATAATCACTGCGGAATGCAAATACCAGAAAACCAGACACAAGATTCCTCATATGAACAACAGTTAAAGAATGCATTCTTGAACGGTAGTATAACTCCCATTAGCAGCTTTATTACAAAGCACATGGTAGATCATTGAACATGTAGACTACAGCCATTAGTTGGATATGCTAGACATGCAGAAAGACTTTAATAGTAAAAAGAAAAAGAAAACTCAAGTATTTTCAGCAGAAGATGGGTCAGAAGTATTTGTAGTACAAACTGGGAAAAAGGGTAAGAAAAATTCCCAGGGAAATAAACAATCTGACAAGCGATCAGAAGATTTCAAAGAAAGAAAGAAAAAAGGTGAATGTTTTAAGTGCGGGAAAAAGGACATTTAGCAAGGGATTGCAGGCTAAACAAGAAGGTGACTACAGAAAGTAAAGAAGATGAGGAATGACGATATGATAGGAATCATTGGATGAGAATAAGCAGGGAAAGGTAAGTGCAAATATAATAGCAGGAGTAGAGGATGTGACACAAGGAGTAGAGGATGTTCATGAATTCGCAGACATAGAAGAAGATGAAATTTTAGACCTAGCTCTATTGAGCTTAGAGTTTTACTTAGCAGACACGAAACTGGAAGTGACGCTTCTTGTAGAGGGGAGGGACGTTAAATTTCTGTGTGACTCAGGGGCTTCACGGACCCTGATTCACCCTTCCAAGTTACCAGAAGATTCAGAATCACCAGACTATATACTAGTGAAGGCAGCTAATGGACAGCTGTATCGGGAGCCACTCTCCCATGACATAGCAATAACAGACCCCGTTTCAGGAATGACCCAGAAGAGTAAAATTGTGGTTTCTGCAAAATGCCCAGTAAATCTTTTGGGTACAGATTTGATGCAGATATTTGGCATAGCCGTAGTTCCAACCATGCAGGGTATGGAAGCACAGCGACAAATGGATACTTTTGTAGTGCGACCGGAGGGTGAAACATATTATTGGTACAGCCAGGACTTAGTTATGACTGGTCCAGGGGCTGTAACCGAAGAACTGATGAATGTAGCCATCAGTAAGTCCCCCTCCCTCAACACTGACAAACAGCATTTGTTGCATTGCACTCTATATTATTGTAATAGACCAGGACCTGATAAAGATTATGAACAGGAATTGTTTCAGAACCATGCAAACAGGCTAGTGTTGCGAAATTTGCACTGGGATGCAGAAGGGAACAGTGTAGCAAGCTGTTCATTGCCCCAGGAATTTTTAGCACTTTACAAATCTAATTGACTGCCACATGTTAGTTTAATTAAGAATAAAAATTTGAAATGGGCAGACTTAGGTGAAAAAGTCACAAGGTGGGAAAAGCAGACAGAATTAGAGCTCTCCGAACAAGGAGTACAGAAACAGAAATTGAATTGGATTACACAGACACACCCAGCTGTGTACTCACAGGCTAGTGAGAATAGTTGAGTATTACTCTTATTTGAAGAAGAGAAAAAAGCCTTGCTGGACATACCAGACATTCTCTGGTCAGCAGGGAAATCAGATGTAGGACTTATACGAACAGCAGGACAAGTTACCATAACACCAAAGTCAGCATTTAGACCCCCAGAAAAGACAGTATCCCTTGAAAAAGGATGCAGAGATAGGAATCAAGCTTATTATAGCAGCCTTACTTAAGGAAGGAGTCTTAATAGAATCTCCTGACTCACCATGTAATACACCTTTATTTCCTGTCAGGAAAGCAAACGGGGAATGGCGTATGGTCCAAGATTTACAAGCTGTAAATAATGCAGTTATATCCAGGGCACCAACGGTGCCAGACCCACACACCTTACTGAATGATTTAAAGCCAGAGCAAAAATATTTTTCAGTGGTAGACATTAGTAATGCATTTTTCTCGATACCGATACACCCTGACAGCCAATATTGGTTTGCATTTACATTTCAGGGAAAGCGGTATACATATACAAGATTACCACAGGGATATTGTGAAAGTCCAACAATATTTGCACAGGAAATGGCAAGCAACCTGGCGGGATTTATCCCACCGAAAGGTAGTCAGATTTTACTTTATGTAGACGACATTCTGCTTGCAGTCCCCACCCAGCAAGAATGCAAAGAGGACACGATAGCTTTATTACAATTTTTAGCTACTCAAGGTCACAAAGTAAACAAAGACAAGCTACAGCTTTAGAGAAAATAAGTTAAGTACTTGGGATATGTAATATCCAAAGAAAGTAGAATATTAGATGAAGATAGAAAAACAGCAATTTTACAAGCACCTAGACCAACTACCAAGAAGGAAATTATGTCCTTCCTGGGAACTACTAATTTTTGTCGGAGTTGGATACCGAACTATGCTTTGGAATCTGCTCCACTGGCCAATTTAATATTTAAAAACCTGATGGCAACACAGGATTTATTACAATGGACACCTGAAGCAGAAGCAGCTTTCTATAAGCTGAAACAACTGATAGCATCATCCTTAGTTCTAGGATTACCAAACTATCACAAGTAGTTTATTCAAACTGTAGACTGTAAGCAAGGTTATATGACATCAGTACTGACACAGCAACATGGAGACAAACAACGCCCATAGCTTACTATTCATCACAGTTAGACCCACTGGCGCGGTCCTTGCCCCACTGTGTACAAGCAGTAGTTGCAGCTGCAATGGCAGTGCAGGCTTCGGCCTCAGTAGTGCTATTCCACCCTCTCACATTGAGAGTGCCTCATGCAGTCACAATTATTTTACCGCAAGAAAAAGTAGCATATCTTTCTCCAGCTAGGCATCTTTCCTGTATGACCATACTGTTGAGCCAACCTCATATGACAATTGAACAATGCACAACTTTGAATCCATCAACTTTGCTTCCAACCCCTGCAGATGGCAAACCACACTGCTGCCTGCAGGAGATTGAGCAAAAGACATTACCTGGACAAGACCTTACGGATGTTCCCTTGGATGATGCCGAGGTGACATACTATGTGGACGGCTCGTGCAGGAGGGGTCCTACAGGACAGAACCTAGTGGGATATGCAGTCGTTTCTGATACTGAAACTTTAGAAGCAAAATCTTTACCACACAACTTATCTGCACAAGCGGCAGAATTGATTGCCTTGACAAGGGCATGTACCTTAGCAGAAGGTAAGGATGTGAATATTTATACTGACAGTCAGTATGCTTTTTCTACTGTACATGTTTTTGCGCAGCAGTGGAAAAATAGAGGAATGATAACATCTACCGGTAAACCGATCAATCATGCGCAATTTATTTTAGACTTGTTAGATTCAATTCAGTTACCTAAAAAAGTAGCTATTTGCAAATGCGTAGCTCATACGAAACAACAGGACAAGATTTCAAAAGGTAATGCACGGGCTGATACAGCTGCGAAGCAGGCAGCTTCAGCCACAGAAACTTTTCATTTGAGTGAGGAATTACAACCCTCTGAAATTTTAGATTTAGAAATGTTAAAAACAATGCAGACACTTACTACAAATATAGAAAAACAGAAGTGGATAAAACGAGGAGCCATCCTCAGAAAGGGACTGTACATCTCCAAGGAGAAAAAAAACAATTTTGCCATCTAACTTGTTTAGATATGTAGCGTTGTTGAGCCATGGGCAGAGCCGTGTCTCAACAGGGGGGATGGTACAGTTAGTGAATCGAGTATTTACAACCTATGGATTTACCAATTATACAAAAAAGTTTTGTGCAGTATGCCATGTTTGTAACAAGCATCATGCACAAGAGGCATTGAAGCCTAAGCAAGGTAATTTTCCTACACCACCGTATCCGTTCCATACTATTGTATGGATTTCATAGAATTGAATAAATGTGAGAATACGAAATATTGCCTTGTCATTATAGACATGTTTTCCAAATGGGTAGAAGCATCTCCAACTAAAAATCCAGATGCAGCTACTGTTGCAAAGGTCCTTGTTAAAGAAATTATACCCAGGTTTGGTATACCGGAAAAGATTTATAGTGATAACGGGACACATTTTGTGAACAAAACGATTCAGCAACTTAGTCGCTATTTTGGGATATCGTTAAAGAACCACTGCGCTTATCACCCCCAATCGGCAGGGCTAGTAGAGAGGCATAATGGGGTGTTGAAGAATAAACTTAGGAAGCTGATAGCAGAAACACAGAACTGGATGCACTGTTTGCCTTTAGCACTGTTGAGTATGAGAACTGTTCCAAATGCAAAGGGATTAACTACTTTTGAAACTTTGTTTGGGAGGGCATATTGTACACCTCAGTGGAAACCTCTCATGTCTACAGAGCAGGAGGCTGACAGTTCACTTGCAGGGTATATGAGGCGATTTTTGAATAACAAACTTTTGCAGTTAAATTTTGTTTCAGATAAAGAGCAACCGAAATCAGAAGCACCAGTAGCCCCAGGCACCTGGGTCTGGGTAAATATTGTGAAGTGAAAGAATTGGAGTTTTCTGAAGTGGGAAGGTCCATACCAGGTATTACTGTCGACACCAACTGCAGTCAAGATCGCAGAGCGAGCTTCCTGAATTCATTTGACGCACTGTAAACTGGTTAAAAACTTTGAGCTGGACAAAAACTTTGTTACTGTTGTACAACAATAACAAAATGGCCAGGTACAGAGTCAATAGAGACATTGAGCAACCTCAGAAAACTTGTATGATCGTTTCTATTGCAATATTAATCACACTGTTCTTTTTGTTGTGGCCACTCCTTTTTCCTGTTACAAAGGTTGAACTGATTAGACGTAATGAACCAAACATAGACTGGCATCCGAACGTTAACACTTATCAGGCAATTACACGTGTGTACGCTGAGAATTTTAATGTTTTGAACTGCTGGGTCAGTACAGCCATATCAACAGCATACGGGGGTTTATTAATGACTGCTATCCCCCTAGGGGTCAATGAGACCTGGGAAAATCTGGTTTTTGACACAGTTGCTATTAAAGCACATGATAAGGTAGCACTGTATTTGCCTGTGACAAAAAAAGGAATTGTATGTTTCTATAAGACTGATACCATCCAAGTGGGATGGAGCAATTATAATGTTACAGTACAATATAAATGTTATAGGAAACCAAATGACTTGGGTGGATCTTGTAGTACAGATTATGACTCATTTTTGAAATCTATGCATAAGACTCTTGATCAGGTACAACGCAATCCTGTACTTTTTAAACAAATATCTGTAATAAACAAGAAAATTTTTCATGTAGGGCAGTCATTTCGTAACAAAGTAATAACTAAGGTAGAGGACTGTTATTTTGTGTGTGGTAAAAAAGCATATAAATGGTTACCTGAGAATTGGTCTGGCAGTTGTTTTTTGGGGTACCTGGTTCCGGCCATCCGACACACTGCAGTTTTGCCTCAAGGAAGTATTCAAAATTCTCGAGACGTAACCAAAAAGACTGTTAAGAAACCCGAGAATCCAGTGGGATGAATTGAAGCGGGCTGGAAAGACCATCGTGATGTGGGAGCCAAGCTTGCGCACATGGACTTGAGTGATGCCGTTATATCGTGGGCAGGTATATTACCTGCATATGGTGCAGTTAAATCAATATGGGAGCTGTGAAAACTGTCCAAACTTCTCGAAGTAATGAGTAATGCGACTTTTTCTGCTCTTGAACTGATAACTGATGAACTGAATGCCATGTGAACTGTAGTGCTCCAAAACAGAATGGCTCTTGACTTCACCCTAGTGGCGAGAGGCGGAACTTGCGCTTTAATCAAAGAAGAATGCTGTGCGTTTATTCCTGACCATCAGCATGAGATTAACGATCATCTCGAGGTGATTCAGCAAGTGTCAGCCATGACCAAGCCAGGCCCAAACCCTCTGACAGATTTTTTCCAGAATGCCTTTGGGGGGTTGGGCTCCATTTGTATGAACATATTGATTGCTATTGGGGTAGGATTACTCCTAATAGGAGTTTGTATTTGTTGTGGAATCCCCTGCATGAAGAGATTAGTTAAAGAATTCATAGATATATCCGTATCTGAGACTATGTATCAATGTACTGAATTTGAAGAGCTGCTAGAATGCGAAACACTTTCATAAAAGTTTAAACTGAATGACTTTCTTAACTGCAAATCCTAAATGGAAGAGGTTAGGAAAAGAAGCAAACTGTTTATTATTTTTTTTTGAAAATAGAATAAAAAATTATTAACAGGAGGGAAATGTTAGAAAAATATGTATTAATGTGTGTATGCTTAATGCCAATTAATAATCAAGTATTTTAATACGCTTTTCATTCTATTTTTCATGCACTGAATTTTATACAAATTGAGTTTCATATGAGACTGAATAAGATGCTTTTTGAAAACTGCAGTATGCTTTCTGAAACTTGCAAGTTGCCCTCTGACCTAGTAACTGCTAGCACAGCAATATTCTTGTTTATGCCTTGTGGAAATGTACTTGAGAAGCAGGTGTTTATCCACTAGGTCAGAAGCGAATGAATGAACAATGCCTAATGTTATAAATGTAATGATTTTAAATCCAAACTCCAGAAACTCTGAAAACCAGGCAAATAACCATGAACAGCTCCAAAAACCAAACACACTCCGAAATACTTTTTTAGCGCTTTCATCCACCTTTATTTACGTGAACTTCCTCAGAAATGATTAACATTTAAGAACCATTGTTTAAATACTGTTAATACAGGAAATGATGTCATTTGTTAAAATTAATGTTCAAATCTCTTAAATATTCTTAAAAAACAATACATTTAACTTACTATAAATTCATTGATCCCTTTATATTCTTAGTTATCAAAACTTATTTAGGACAAACATAAAAAATATATGTAAACATTTCACTCATAGTTATTAAAAACAACAAATATGTAAAAAAGCTACCTATATATTAAAAAGCATTTTAAATTTATTACTTCGTTTAATCCTGGTGTTAGATCTGCTCCAAACACCAGTTGTCAAAAGGATTCCTTACATTCTAAAATATTATTTAGATCCCCTGAGAACAGTCCTTTCCTGACAGTGTCCAAAATAAAGAATTCAAACTTTTTGAAGTCTTTACATGTCTTAGCGTGCCTCGCCAAAGCGTTGTTTTTGTCTTTCTTTTTAATGGCTAAGGTGTGTACATATACTCTACGCTTAAAAATTCTTTTAGTTTTTCCTATATAGTAGTTTTTACATGTCACACAGAAACTACTAGTTCGCTGTTACAATTAAAGTATTCCCTTGCCCAAAATGTGTGATTTAAATGCTCCACTGTCACAAAAGAAGAATTACTCATGTACCTACATTGCTTACAATGGGTACAACTAAAGGTACCCTTCTTGTTCGTACAACTCCTTTCTAAACGATTGTTGTCTTTACCTGTTTCTAAAATACTTTTTAAATTTGTAACTTTCTTATATGTAAATTTAGGTTTGTGTCCTACTATTCAATAAATGTAATGATTTCAGACACACAGCTCTGTCCAGAGGAGCGGAACCTCTGCAGCTGTAGTAATTTAGAGATAAAGTAGACAAAGGATTATTAGAGAAATGAACTGCTAGCATTGTGCTTGATTCAGCTGTAGTATCTTGAATGTAACATAACATGTATCTAACTGGGAGTAACCAAGGCCATGTTGTTTTCCTCAGGAAGTTTCACATAAAAATTGATAAATCAGCAGAAATTCATGGGAAAGATTGTCAGCAGATGATAATGAAAAAGGTGGTAATCTGTTACGTCAGCATGGTAGGACATAACCAGTTTAAGAATGTATAAAAATGAAAGTATTTCCTGTTTCTGATTAGACAAACTCTGTATTAGCATGTTTTTGTCTCCTTGCTGCAAGATTAAAGTGCCTTAACCTGAACCTACCATGTTTTGATAATTTTTAAAGTATATTCTTCCTTTGACAGAATGTTTGGGGTGGGTTATCTACGTATTGTTGTACCTTATTTTCCCACTGACAGCACTTTTATGCCTCCTAAATGCTCATCAGCCATTAATGTGTTTGAGCACGTGGTATGTGCCAGCACTGAATGAGAATACAGTGCTTTTTGTAGAGGTAATAGGGCATTTAATCTTTCAAAAAGTAAATGGCTTGCTCTAAAAGAATTTAGAACTGGTTTAGATAAAGTGGTGGTGAGACCAGCGGATAAAGGAGGGAATTGCGTTGTCATGGATATTGCAAAATATGACAACATTGTTGAAGATTTGTTAAAAAAAATGTTTATAGGAAGTTAACTCATAACCCATTGAAACAATATAATGACGAACTTTGTGAATAGCTAGAGAAGGGAGAGAGGCTTGGATTTTTAGTGAGTAGTGATGTTAAAAAAACTTTTAGTAAAGGAACCAAGGCATCCCTATATATATGCAATTCCTAAAATCCATAAGAGTATGGTTAACCCACCAGGGAGACCCATCATCCCAGGGGTGGGTTCTTATATAGAGAAAGTGAATACATTTTTGGATTTTCACTTTAAAGGTTATTTGCTTAAGGTACCTTCTCATGTGAAAAATACTGAAGATGTTTGTTATGCACTGCATGGTATGATGTGGGACACAGAAATTTATTGGGCCACAGTAGATGTTTCATCTTTATATACTAATATTGACAAGCATTGGGGCTTGTTGGCTATGAAAAAGATGATGGGTGAGGGCTCTCGTACCACCTTCTTATTGTTCCTGTTAGAATATAGTCTCACACATAATTATTTTGTGTGGAAGAAGGAGTTTTATCTCCAAAACAAAGGTAAGTGATGGGAGCGGCTTTTGCCCCCCACATACATGGTGATATACATGGGAGAATTTGAGAAGGAATTCATGCTTCAGAATGCATTTTTCATTAACATATTGTTTTTTATAAACGATACATTGAAGATCTTATTTTTGTTTGTAAGGGAAGTCCATCTTTGTTCAGGAAAATTTTACAGGATATCAACCAAAACGCATATGGGTTAAGTTTTGTCTGTGAATGTTCAACTAAAAAGATATCTATTTTGGATGTGGAATTTTATATTGGAGAACACAATAGAGTGCAATACATACCTTATAGGAAGCTCACCTCTGTGAATAATTTTTTGCAAGCCAGTAACATGCATCTTCCACATTTGATTAGGGCATTGCCACAGGGTGAATTCAAGAGAATTCTTAGGAATACTTCTGATCCAAAATTTTGAGAGAATGCCCTTAATGAGGTTCAGGTAAGATTATCTTCTAGAAGATACTCGGAGATGGTGTTGTCTGGGATTAAGAACAGGTTATGTGGGGGAGGTAATAAAAGGAGAAAGAGTTGCCACAGACATCGTTCTGTTTCACACGAAATGGATATAATATGTTTTGTATCTAGATTTTCGGATTTTTCATGGGTGTTAGAGAAAGTTGTTAAAAAATTTTGGCACATAGTTGCTGATGATATGTCTGTTGGTCAGTTGTTTCCAAGTCACATTACATTTTCTTATTGTAGGTATAACAATTTGAAGGAATTGCTTACCAGAAAGTTAGAGTATCCTATGGACTCAGTGAGTGTAGGCATGCAATGCTGTGGACATTGCTCTTTATGCAATAGGGCCAGAAATATGCATGGAGACAAAATTAATGGAAAAAAGTATCAAGCCTTTGAAAAGTTTGATTGTCATTCATAAGGAGTGGTTTATATTTTAGGTTGTGATTGTGATAAGCCCCTTTGGTATATAGGTCAAACTACGAGGAAAGTTAAAATCTGCATTTTAGAGCATTTGGAGGATATCAGGAGGAGGAATATGGACAGTCCAGTGGCTTCGCATTTTGTCAATGCACATAATGGTAGTTGTAGTGGATTTATTTTTACCATGTTGGCTAGACCACATTTTGATGCTGGAAATTTCAAAAGAGAATTGAATAAACTAGAATACAGAATGATAGTTAATTTTCATACATTATATCCTAGGGGCATGAATTTAGATAGTGGTGTTGCACTATGATGGTTTTATTTATATTATGCCATTTATTGCTATATACATGAAGATCAATGTGCTTATTTATTAAGTAATAAAACACGATTCATGCACATTTATGAAATCATAAATAGTATGAAGTTTATTGCATTTTGAATTCCTTTTTTATCGGTGTACATGTTTTGAAATAACGTGTTGATGCATTTTGAACATAAAAACGTATTTAAATTTAATGTAAGTTTTAAATGAAGACGTTGCACTTTAAATGATGATTTTTCACCTTAACTGATTAATGGGTTGATTGATTTAATTGATGAATATATAAGGAGATGGTTTTTGTATGGTGAATTGTTCCACTGAAGGTGAATAGCCGAGGTACCAGGACTTGTTATTAAAGAAGTTTTTTCACCATCTTTGTGTTTCAGTGTTCCTGTCTGCTTTGGAATTTTGCTGTGCTTTTCATTTGGAGAGAAAGTTGGATAGTAACTTGGTGTTTTCATTACAACAGCAGAAAAAATAATGCTCCAACTTAAGAGTGAACCTGCAAGCTACCGTAAAAAATATAGATCAATAACGTGCTTTCCAACAACATATACACTATACATGGGAATTGATGCCAACAGAGTTTAAAAACTCAATTATGGCAGAAGAACAAAAAAAGAAAGTCATATGGAACAAAGGATCATTTGTTGTTAAATAAAGTCATAGTGGAGAACTACAAAAAGGGGATGACTCTAATTATGGCATGGATTGACTACAAAAATGCATTTGATAGTATCCCACATTCATGGATAAAACACTACTTAAAAATGCATAAGATATGTCCTACACTGATCGACTACATTACAGTGACCATGAAACAGTGGCCGACCTCTTTGCAATTAAGCCATCATAATGGACAAATTATTATCCCAGAGATAAAAATTCAAAGGGGGATATTCCATGGTGCCTCTCTGTCACCACTGCTGTTCTGCTTTGCCCTTAACCCATTAAGCTTTCTACTTAACAGCTTAGGCTGTAGCAATAATCTGGCTCCTAGAAAACAACAAAGTCTAAAGACTTCACATCTTCTCTTTGTCGATAATTTAAAACTGTATAGATCATCAGATGAGGAACTGAAAGCACAGCTGCAGGTTGTCAAAACTTTTTCAGATGATATAAGAATGTAATTTGCTCTTGATAAATGTGCAAAAGCAACTCTAAAGTAGGAAAACTGCAGCACCAGGAAAACATCAGTTTGGGACCAGAATGTGATATAAAAGAACTAGAGCAAAAGGGAGTGTATAAATATTTGGGAATTGATGAAGGATCAGCAATAAAACATGAACAAATGTGAATAAAACTTAGTAAGGAATATTCCAGAAGACTTAAATTAATCCTGAAAACAGCGTTGGCATCTAGGAACAAAATCCAAGCTATAAACCAATTTTCTCTTCCTGTCCTAACTTACAGTTTTTCAGTGATTGACTGGCTCCAAAATGTGTTGGATAGATTAGATAGCAAAACAAGAAGGATGCTTCATGCTCACCAAATGATTTATAAAAATCAGTGTATAGCAGGATTATATATTCCCCGTTCTGAAGGAGGGATGGGTCTCTTTGAAACTGATTACATGTGTAGATCTGCAATCATGGGACTCCACACATATCTGCTGACCTCACAAGACCCATACATAGTGAATGTTTTGAAACATGCAGAGAATAAATCTAAGATGACTTCTCTGCTTAATCTAGCAAAAGCATATTGGCATCAAGCAGGAATGGAAATCAAACAAGAAGTAGATAAAAATCAGACAGCAGTTTGCCAAAAAACAAAAGAAAGAATATAAGGGAAAGGACCAGATGAGAAGGCAAGAAATGTGTAAAATGCATAAATATAATTGCAAGTATAGAAAACTTCTGGAAGAACCTCATGTTGATCAGGAATTAATTCAGGAATGGTTAAAGAGCGGCAAATTCAAACCAAGAGATGAAAGGTTAATATTGGCGGCACAAGATAGTGGGCTATGTACACGTTGGTTTACAAAGTCCATTAAACATATGGGAAACAGACAAATGTAGATTTTGCAAAAGAGAATTGGAAACAGTTGCACACTTTGTTGCTGGTTGCAACATACTAAAGGCAGAAGGACTGTATACTGAAAGGCATAATAATGTGGCCACACTGTCGCACTGGGAATTGTACAAAAATTATAATACTGAAGTAGCCGAAAAACACTGGAAACATGAGCCTCAAAGCATCACAGAAAATTATGAAGTCTACATCACATGGGATCATCCATTACCAACAGTTCAAAAGATAGACACTAGAAAACAGAATATAGTGGTCCAATTTATGCTACCAAACTCCATACAAATTGCAGAAGGCATCATTACTGGGCACATTGTGAGTGCTGTGAAGAACACTACTGGTTGACATCAAAGAATGAAACAATGCTAATTTCATGAACTTTAATCCTACCTTGACTTTAGAAATGGGGTCCATTCCTGTCATGGTATTAAAAACTCAAAAGATTTTGAGAAATTAAAAAGGGAGAGTAAAATGACAACACTTAAATACATCATTTAACAATCTTCTGATAAAGTTTCCTTATGCACATGCTCTGTTTAAATCTATAGCAATGGATATTGTATATCGACTTTTACAATCAAATACTGACCGTCTGTACATCTTGGTAATTACTGATTGCACACAAACATTATCTGAGGCAGTATACTAATGAAGAGTCAGTATAAAGTCCATAGTACAAACGTGAATAATACTCTTTTTCTAAGGCAGGAATTCATGTAGTTGTATTAGGCAACCCCCCCCCCCCCCCCCATTCAGGTATGGAATGATGCATGCGTGTTGTCAATGCCTTAGGATACAACAATCTGCAAACAGATAGGTGAGCAGAATTTACAACAAAACATTATAGCACACGTTACAAAAATCTATAGAGTTAGATAGGGAAATAGGACCAGCTGATATCATGTCTTCTTTTTGCCATATGAGAAGTTCCTAAGCATTAGTCTCATCCACACCATATGAACTGCTGTATGGCAGATATCTTAAAGCCTGATACAGTTTGAAAAATGCTCAAACGTCTGGTTATAGAAGAATCCTAATGTGAGTGGAATAGTCCAGCTTTAATATCCCCAAATCTGATGGATTTATAATGCTTTGTAATGACTTCAAGAAATTAAACATCACATCTACATCTGATTCACATCCCATTCCCTGAGTGGAAGAATTGGTTGAAAAACAAATTAAGGATAGCTTTATGTATGCTTTCGAATTAACCAAACAGTACTTTATCCAACTAGTCACAAACACTTGTCACCATGTGAGTCTTTCATTATGGAATGTTGCCTTTTCATATCCATGGAGCACCTGCAACATTTCAGAGGTTGATAGACAAAATCCTCAGACCCTCACACCAGATATGCAGTGGCCTTCCAGGGTAACATTGTGATGTTCTCTAAAGATTAAGAAAGTTATTTATCTAAGGTTTAAGACATGCTAAATTATCTGCCTTAAATTGGGCTGACAACACATGCAGCTAAGTGCAAGTTAGGTTTGGCAGAAACTGCTATGTAGGCTATATACTGGCTGGAAACTGTGAAACAACCAGCTAAAAAGGTTTAGCAGTGCAAAGGTGGCCATCACCAAACACCAAAAAAGTATAGCCTTAGAAATTTGTTCCCAAATTTACCACTAAATCTTTCCCTCTGACTGACTTCCTGACTAAAGATAAGGGACAACTGAATGTAAAATTGAGTAGTGAAGCCAAGTAAGTATTTTTAGCAACTAAGGTATATGCTGTTTGCTAAACCCATATTTATATCCCCTGACTTCTCAAAACAACTGATACATACAGATATGCTTGAAGTAGGCATAGATATAGTCCTATCACTTCTTTGATGGGGAGGAACACATAAGCTGCTGCATTTTCAGGAAGATGAGCAATGCAAAGAAGAAATACTTGACTGTGGTGAGTGTTTAGCTATTAGATGGAATATCTTTGATTTACAGCCCGACTGCTGAGACTCAAGTAAATGTTAATAGACACAGGGGGCTATTTGGCATGGCAGCCGTTAAAGGATATTAACACAGAAACAGGCAAGCAAGTAAGAGTTAATGGACGGACAATTGCAAAAAGGAATATTTAAAGCCCAGTGGCCTGCTAGTAAGCAACTCCGTGGCTTTTGTATCTCAATATGTTTGTGGAATGAGAGGTGTGGATCAAACAGAAGTTCAAATTATCTTTTGTTTGTAGTTGGGTCGAAGAACAGTGGAATCAGGATCAGTGATTGCAAATGTTGGGGAATTATGGTGGGATTTTTTTTTGGCAAGCTGACTGATAGTTTGTTGTTGTAATGAAACCAGTTCCAGATAGTAGAGAAGTCTGAGTTCATTGGGAAGACTGCGATAATTCCTGCAGGCATTGGTAAAGACAGTATCTTTGGTGTATAGAATGCAGTTGATATGTGAACGGCCCTAAGGAATGTCATTAATGAAAAGGGAGCAGAGCAGATGGTCAAGTACAGAATCTTGTGATACACCTTCACTAGTGGAACCAGGCAAAATACAGCTATTAGAGCTAAGGAGAATGAGAGAGAGCTAAGAAAGATAACAGGAAAACCACTTTAGCATAACAGTACAGAATCCAATGCCTGAGACATTTTGTATGAGTAAAGAATGATCAGCACCATCAAATGTTTGGCTCAAATCCAGAAATATTGTGCCTATAAACTTACCTTTTTGTATGAGGTTAAAACTGACAGAATCTTACAAAAATGGAGAATCGCGTGGATGCAATAGCAATACACAAACATAAACACACAATTAAATGTATACACATATATACATACACGTATATATATATATATATATATATATATATATATATATATATATATATGCGTGTGTGTGTTTGTGTGTGTGTGTGCGTGTAAAAATGGATATAGGTAAAGATTTTATGGTAGCAACTGAATTTGGTCGAAGATATATGTTATAACTGTGTGTGCAATCTAAACATGAGCAGATCAAAATCCTTGACCTCAAAAGATAAAAAAAAAAAAAAAGATTGACACTCTAACATGCATGCTTTGAGGCACAACCATGAGCCATACAAAAGAAAACTACATTGTTTTGCCCCCCTGAATCCATACATCCCTGCTAATTGTACACATTAAATCAAACATCACTTAATCTCAGAGGAAGAGTCATATTCCCCGATGTTAGCGATTGTTGATCAGGAACACCTGCCAACCCTGTGTTTTGTCCACCAAAGTTTATTAACAAAGCAGATTTTAAAATTTGGGAGTGCTTATTAATGAATGTGCTCCCATGTGTGTACATGTATGTACACACACACATAGTTAAACACTTTCTGTACTCTCTTCCAGCTTCACCAGCTAACTCTATAGGCAATAATTCTAATCCCTCCACTTAGCATAATGTAGAGACACTCTTGTATTCCTATTTGTACTTATCATAAAATGTTTACCCAAGTATATACTGCTTATCTCCACTGCGACACCATCTGTTTATAGTATGTGTACATTACTAGTCTGCATTCGTAGCATTCATAGGGTTTAATTTAAGTTATCTGTTATTTTTTATTACTTCCTTGTCTATAGTCTTCTGTCAGTGTTTTCTGATGTACCTTGTATAACATCCTGTCCACATATTATAATATTTGATCTTCTTTAAGCTTAATTCATCATTGCTTTCCTTCCTTACTTTTCCACAGCTTCAACAATCTAATTCAATATACTCAATATGCGTTTCGCTTTCTCTTTATTTTTTTTCCTGTAGCAACTATTTTATTCTGTTTGTATGTATTTGCCAGTAAACTATTTTCTTTGGTTTTCTATAGCAATTTTAGTAAATTGATGTCTGTCATTGTCTTAATATTGTCTTTACTTAAACTTTTCTTACCAGAACTCCACTGAAAACAGGTACCTTTGCCAGCTGGATCATCCCAGTAAATAAATGTAAATAAATAAATATGGGAGGAGTTATATTTGTTAGAATAAATATATGTTGAGTACAGACAGATACATGCATTGCTAGATAGAAGGATAAATATCATATCATCATCATCCAACCATTTTTCCTTCTTCATGTGGGGTTGGAGCATCACATCAGCTGTTGCCACCTGTCTCAATTAATTCAGTGCCACCCTTCTACTATTTTTAACAGCCATACTGCTCAACTGTCCAGACTTTTGAAGAATGTCCAGATTTTTGGCTTATATTTTTGATCTGTTCCTCATAGAAAATTGTGGTTTTCTGGCATATCACTCAGGACTAAAGTCACTAAATAATGACATGGATTTCAGTTTCAGACTTCATATACTTCAGAAAAAGCATGCCAACACAAATCCTATTAGTCTAGCTACTTTGTACATCTGTAGGAGAAATATTTAAAGGTTGTCCTATGTTGGGGTCTTTCTCCTCCCATTATTTTAGACTTTTTCCAGATTTCTTGTGCTAAGATGTTAAGAGCTATGTCAACAACCATGCCTGATTATCACAGATCTGCGTCACGTAGTTAGTCCATCCCTTGCTTGGGTGCCTTCATTTCCTTTTGCCTTCTTCCTGTCTCTCCCTAATCTGCTTTATCAGATCAAGTATTGCTTTCCAAAACGTGACTGAAACACCATTAGCTGCTGTCCTTCACTTTCTCTGCAAGTATTATTACTTTGGCTTCTGGGGCTTATGTCTTAACTTCATACGTCCTAGAGTCTGCACTCTATTACCTATCTCAGGCACTTCAACTCAATGTCCTTAAGCTTCCTCAGCTGCTCTGCATTTACTGCCCAAATTTCTGTGCCATAAAGAAGCAATAGCTGCACCTCTGGTACAGCTTACCTTTCACCTTCCTTGGCATTCTTTTCTTGCACATAACCTCTGGCACATGATAAGGACTTTTTGATTCTAATTTGATCTCCTAGTTTACATTTACCTTATTCTCTGTCACAGCTCCTAAATATTTGAAGCTGTTAACCTGCTCTACTGTTTCCCATTTACCACAGTTTTTACCTTCTTTTGATTCCCCTATTTGCTGACATGACCACTACCTTGTCCTATATTATGTTTCATCCCACATGTATTTAGTTTTGCATTTCAGTCCCCTCCCATTTGATGAGGTTCCTGGTCAGAGTCTGCTTGCAGTGGCACATCATGTTCATAAAGTAGTGCTGTTCATTTGTCCCCTCTGACCTGTTTGCTAATGTAGACCATCATCAGTATGGACATGAGCAGGCGCAGAGCCCTTGTGTGTATTTGTGTCACTGAATCCCTGTATATAGCCTGCTGTAATTCTATCAATCTTTCTGGCACTCTGAACTATCACAGAACTGCCCAAATCAGCTTCCTTGGGACTTTGGCATATTGTCTCTCCATGCTGGGGTATGCCCTGTTTGTCACTTTCTTCTTCTGCACTATCGATCTCACTGCTAACATTAGGTCAGTTGTATTGAACCTGAACTGAATCAAAGCTATTCTTCTCCCACCTTATTTCTACCACTTTCTGAATGCATTTATCAGTCAGCCTGTCCGGCACTTTTGCACTGTGCTGAAGGAGTGTGATACTCATGTGCTGTCCACAGCTGTAAATATCCCCTTTCTTCCTTGCCCCCTGTACCACCATACTCATATATAGTAGACCTAATCCTACCCCTGTCCATGCCCATAACTTTATTCCTGCACATAATGTTGCTAAACACCTTTTCCATAACAGTACCACAACATAAGAGAAAAGGACACAAAACATACAAAACACTAAACACAGAAAAAAGTAAATATATCCCCGTGCATACAGTAACTCTTACTTTTACCCTAACCTGTGAACACTCACAGATAACTTTTTCAGTCAAACATTCATTTCACTTGACAGTCTTAATTACCTGCACTATAGTAATGAGCATTCAGTCATTTGTGGATACACTCATTTGACAATTCATTCATTTGTGCATTCACTCTTTTTTTACACTGGCCAAAACTTTTCAGTCAAATGTGCATTCTCTCTTTTTAATTAGAATCATGTATGACTATCTATCTACAGCTATCTATATCTATATCTATATCTATATGTATATTTATAGATTTAGATGTAGATAGTGTGTGTGTGTGTGTGTGTGTGTGTGTGTGTGTGTGTGTGTGTGTGTGTGTGTGTGTGTGTGTGTGTGTGTGTGTGTGTGTGTGTGTGTGTATGTGTGTATACATACATGGAGTCACTTCAGAATCTCGAAATAATGAAATCTCGAATTTCAGTATCTCGATACCATGAACCTAAAAATCCATAAAGCCAAAACTCCAGAAGCGAGAAATTTAAAATTACAACTTCTATACAAAACATACCACACACAGACAGAAACATACACCTCCCTAGACATACATAAATACAAACACCTACCCGACATACAAGCAGGGGAGCAGGCCACCCTGCACCCCACATGTGGAGGGCTACACCAGCTACATTCCCCTCGCACACACACACATCACACTAACAAAACGCACAGACACACACTAAAGCCCCTACCCAAAACCCATAAAACACAAATACTTACCTATATCTCCAACCATCCACTCACACCGCAACACCGAACCGCTAATTCAAAATCTCCGAACTTCGGGATTTTGAATTTCACGATTCTGGGCTTCGGTATTCTGCACTTTTGCCTTTCTGGTCTCAGGCTACTGAAATTCAGGATTTCAGTAGTTTGAGATTCTGAAAGGAACCCATATACATATATACATAAAGATGAAAACCTGATTTTACAAATTTGGTTCAGAAGAAAATTGTGTTTTCAATGGACTGGAAAGGAGTTAGTAGTACATACAAACATACAAATGTTTCAAGCACGGGCATTAATGCCCTTCTAGCTTGCCAATATACCAAAACACATGTTCCCATAATAAATGTCCAGGCCGTTCTTAAAAATATCTAAACTAGTACTTGCTTTAATGTAATTTGGTAGTCTGCTCCAAGCATCAGCTACTCTGTCAGAAAACCAATTATTACACTTCTCATTCCTATAGAATCTTCTACATAGATTATCTGATGATTCTGTAGTACTTTTTGATAACCCCAAACATTCCCATAGGTAGTTGTCCCTAAATGCCCTATATACCTGAATAAGATCTACTCTTAAATATCTGTAAGAGACACAGTACAAGTTAAGATATTTTAGTCTTTCATAATAACTTACATGTTCACATCTATGGATGCCCTTGGTATATTTCCACTGTACTCTTTCCAGTTTATTCATGCTTGTTTTTCTATAGGGTTTCCATATTGTTATTCCATACTCAAGTCTGGGTCTAATGTAAATAACAAACAATGACTTAATTATGTTTGATTTCCTAGACATTATAAATCTTTTTATACAACCATATAGTTCTATAACTATCATTAGCCAATTGGTTGATATGTTTAAAAAAACTCATACCTGAATCTGCCCATATACCCAGGTCCTTAAATGAGTCTACGGTTTCAATCCCTGTGTGCTGTATTAAATATCCACCTTTCAGTTTATGTCTCATATGGTTAGTTTTTGATGTATTTATCAACATATTATTCTCCTGTGCCCAAATGGCCAATTTAGTCAAATTAATTTGCAGACATGCCTTATCTGTAACACTTGTAATCAGTTTACCAATTTCAGGTCATCAGCATATAGACTGTAGAACACCTCAGATAAAAAAGTAAGGTCTGAAAGATACAATCTAAACAAGTAAGGGCCTAGGACAGAGTCCTGCGGGATACCTTGACTGTAACCAAGGATTTCACCTGTCCAGTTGGTGTGTGATACTTGTCATGTCCTATTTGTAAGCCATGCAGTTATCCATCTTATGAACAATGAACAATACATAAATACCTAGTTGTACTAATTCATTTTGTGCATGACCCCGTTAAATGCTGAAGTTAAATCTACATAAATCACATCACAGCAAACTTTTCCATTCATAGCTATTATATTGTTATAGAATATCATGTTACAGGTGGTAATAGATCTAGTTTCAACATATGCATGCTGATATATGGTTTCAAGTCCCAACCTATCCAGTTCTGAAAATAACTTATCCAGTATTACCTTCTCCATTATTTTTCCACAACATGAAAATAGACTTAAGGGTCTATGTGATTCTGGGTTTGTCCTACTCCCCTTTCCCCTAAATACATGTTTAATAAGTGCATGTCTCCAATCTTGAGGAATATCCCCATATTTATATGACCTAGTGAATAATAGATACAATGGTAGTGTATGTTCCTGCTGGAGTGTTTGCAGATTATTGTTACTTATTCCGTCTCCTCCCTACGCTTTGTTTGGATCCTGTTTGCACAGTTCTTTTTTGATATAATCTAATTTGTTTCCAGTATCTGAAGTTACCTGGATGTCACTAGGGCAATTTACCACTCCTTTTGTGGATCCAAACTGTTTTGCATAAGATTTTGTAAATATATCTATAATCTGTTGTGTTTGAGAATTAATTTTAGAATCTGCACACAGTTTATCAATTTGTGTATCTTTATTCCTTCAACATCTTATGTATCTATAAAAAGGTTTCCTATTATGCTCAATATCTTTATATACATTTTCTTCAGTTTTTTTTATCTTGTCTAACACTATGCTTAATGTTTGTCCAGCTTGTTTATTTCAGTTTTCAAAGTTGTAGTTTGACCTCTCTTCCATGTCTTATATTTTTGTCTTTCTCCTTAATCGGGTATGTTGTTCTTAATATATCCCCTGATGTTACGTACCTAGATTCTGATGTTAAACATTTTTTGACTTTTTGCACTCAAACAATTTATCTTTCAAAATGTTCCACATTCCATGTGCAGTTTTTCCACTGAACACCTCACTCCAGTTAGTTTTATATAGTAACTGTTTTGCTTCCCTATAATCTGTAATTAGCCTTCTGTGCATTGGCTTAGATTTCAGTTTGGCAGAACTATCTAGCAACAAATTAACCTTAATAACCCCATGATCACTGCACATCAATGGTGGTAAAACTTGACTTGAAGTTACAGTAATTTCTTTGGGAGCACAAACATTATATCCTAGGGGCATGAATTTAGATAGTGGTGTTTCACTATGATGGTTTTATTTATATTATGCCATTTATTGCTATATACATGAAGATCAATGTGCTTATTTATTAATTAATAAAGCATGATTGTTTATTGGATTTTGAATTCCTTTTTTGTCGGTGTACATGTTTTGAAATAACATGTTGATGCATTTTGAACATAAAAACTTATTTAAATATAATGTAAGTTTTAAATGAAGATGTTGCACTTTAAATGATGATTTTTCACCTTAACTGATTAATGGGTTGATTAATTTAATTGATGAATATATAAGGAGATGTTTTTTGTATGGTGAATTGTTCCACTGAAGGCGAATAGCCGAGGTACCAGGACTTGTTATTAAAGAAGGTTTTTTCATCATCTTTGTGTTCCAGTGTTCCTGTCTGCTTTGGAATTTTGCTGTGCTTTTCATTTGGAGAGAGAGTTGGATGGTGACTTGGTGTTTTCATTACAACAGCAGAAAAAATAATGCTCCTACTTAAAAGTGAACCTGCAAGCTACCGTAAACAATATAGATCGATAACGTGCTTTTCAACAACATATAAACTATAGATGGGAATTGATGCCGGCAGAGTCTAAAAACTCAATTATGGCAGAAGAACAAAAAAAGAAAGTCATATGGAACAAAGGATCATTTGTTGTTAAATAAAGTCATAGTGGAGAACTACAAAAAGGGGATGACTCTAATTATGGCATGGATTGACTACAAAAATGCATTTGATAGTATCCCACATTCATGGATAAAACACTACTTAAAAATGTATAAGATATGTCCTACACTGATCGACTACATTACAGTAACCATGAAACAGTGGCCGGCCACTTTGCAATTAAGCCATCATAATGGACAAATTATTATCCCAGAGATAAAAATTCAAAGGGGGATATTCCATGGTGCCTCTCTGTAACCACTGCTGTTCTGTTTTGCCCTTAACCCATTAAGCTTTCTACTTAACAGCTTAGGCTGTAGCAATAATTTGGCTCCTAGAAAACAACAAAGTCTAAAGACTTCACATCTTCTCTTTGTCGATAATTTAAAACTGTATAGCTCATCAGATGAGGAACTGAAAGCACAGCTGCAGGTTGTCAAAACTTTTTCAGATGATATAAGAATGTCATTTGCTCTTGATAAATGTGCAAAAGCAACCTTTAAAGCAGGAAAACTGCAGCACCAGGAAAACATCAGCTTGGGACCAGAATGTGATATAAAAGAACTAGAGCAAAAGGGAGTGTATAAATATTTGAGAATTGATGAAGGATCAGCAATAAAACATGAACAAATGTGAATAAAACTTAGTAAGGAATATTCCAGAAGACTTAAATTAATCCTGAAAACAGCGTTGGCATCTAGGAACAAAATCCAAGCTATAAACCAATTTTCTCTTCCTGTCCTAACTTACAGTTTTGCAGTGATTGACTGGCTCCAAAATGTGTTGGATAGATTAGATAGCAAAACAAGAAGGATGCTTCATGCTCACCAAATGATTTATAAAAATCAGTGTATAGCAGGATTATGTATTCCCCATTGTGAAGGAGGGATGGGTCTTTTTGAAACTGATTACATGTATAGATCTGCAATCATGGGACTCCACACATATCTGCTGACCTCACAAGACCCATACATAGTGAATGTTTTGAAACATGCGGAGAATAAATCTAAGATGACGTCTCTGCTTAATCTAGCAGAAGCATATTGGCATCAAGCAGGAATGGAAATCAAACCAAAAGTAGATAAAAATCAGGCAGCAACTGAATGTGTCAAAAAACAAAAGAAAGAATATAAGGGGAAGGACCAGATGAGAAGGCAAGAAATGTGTAAAATGCATAAATATAATTGCAAGTATAGAAAACTTCTGGAAGAACCTCATGTTGATCAGGAATTAATTCAGGAATGGTTAAAGAGAGGCAAATTCAAACCAAGAGATGAAAGGTTAATATTGGCGGCACAAGATAGTGGGCTATGTACACGTTGGTTTACAAAGTCCATTAAACATATGGGAAACAGACAAATGTAGATTTTGCAAAACAGAATTGGAAACAGTTGCACACTTTGTTGTCGGTTGCAACATACTAAAGGCAGAAGGACTGTATACTGAAAGGCATAATAATGTGGCCAGACTGTCGCACTGGGAATTGTACAAAAATTATAATACTGAAGTAGCCGAAAAACAATGGAAACATGAGCCTCAAAGCATCACAGAAAATTATGAAGTCTACATCACATGGGATCATCCATTACCAACAGTTCAAAAGATAGACGCTAGAAAACAGAATATAGTGGTCCAAGAAAAGAAGACAAAAGTAGCATTAATCATTGAAATCATCACACCCAGTTACTACAGTGTCCTGCATACAGAGAGACACAAAGTTATAAAATATCAGTATTTGCAAGTAGAAATGAGAGCAATGTGGAAGAAAGATACCCAGATAGTTCCAATAGTAGAAAGAGCAATGGGTCTTATAAAAAAGAGTCTACAGTCATATTGAGATATGCTACCAATACATGTAACTCCATACAAATTGCAGAAGGCATCATTACTGGGCACATTGTGAGTGCTGTGAAGAGCACTACTGGTTGACATCAAAGAATGAAACAATGCTAATTTCATGAACTTTAATCCTACTTTGACATTAGAAATGGGGTCCATTCCTGTCATGGTATTAACAACCCCAAAGATTTTGAGAAATGGAAAAGGGAGAGTAAAATGACAACACTTAAATACATCATTTAACAATCTTCTGATAAAGTTTCCTTATGCACATGCTCTGTTTAAATCTATAGCAATGGATATTGTATATCGACTTTTACAATCAAATACTGACCATCTGTACATCTTGGTAATTACTGACTGCACACAAATATTTTCTGAGGCAGTATACTAGTGAAGAGTCAGTATAATGTCCATAGTACAAACGTGAATAATGCTCTTTTTTAAGGCAGGAATTCATGTAGTTGTATTAGGCAACCCCCCATTAATGTATGGAATGATGCATGAGTGTTGTCACTGCCTTAGGATACAACAATCTGCAAACAGATAGGTGAGCAGAATTTACAACAAAACATTATAGCACACGCTACAAAAATCTATAGAGTTAGATAGGGAAATAGGACCAGCTGATATCATGTCTTCTTTTTGCCATATGAGAAGTTCCTAAGCATTAGTCTCATCCACACCATATGAACTGCTGTATGGCAGATATCTCAAAGCCTGATACAGTTTGAAAAATGCTCATACCTCTGGTTATAGAAGAATCCTAATGTGAGTGGAATAGTCCAGCTTTAATATCCCCAAATCTGATGGATTTATAATGCTTTGTAATGACTTCAAGAAATTAAACATCACATCTACATCTGATTCACATCCCATTCCCTGAGTGGAAGAATTGGTTGAAAAACAAATTAAGGATAGCTTTATGTATGCTTTCGAATTAACCTAACAATACTTTATCCAACTAGTCACAAACACTTATCACCATGTGAATCTTTCATTATGGAATGTTGCCTTTTCATATCCATGGAGCACCTGCAACATTTCAGAGGTTGATAGACAAAATCCTCAGACCCCCACACCAGATATGCAGCGGCCTACCAGGGTAACATTGTGATGTTCTCTAAAGATTAAGAAAGTTATTTATCTAAGGTTTAAGACATGCTAAATTATCTGCCTTAAACTGGGCTGACAACACATGCAGCTAAGTGCAAGTTAGGTTTGGCAGAAACCTGCTATGTAGGCTATATACTGGCTGGAAACTGAAACAACCAGCTAAAAAGGTTTAGCACTGCAAAGGTGGCCATCACCAAACACCAAAAAAGTATAGCCTTTTTTGCCCTGTCTAGATATAATTAGAAATTTGTTCCCAAATTTACCACTAAATCTTTCCCTCTGAATGACTTCCTGACTAAAGATAAGGGACAACTGAATGTGAAATTGACTAGTGAAGCCAAGTAAGTATTTTAGCAACTAAGGGATATGCTGTTTGCTAAACCCATATTTATATTCCCTGACTTCTCAAAACAACTGATACATACAGATATGCTTGAAGTAGGCATAGATATAGTCCTATCACTTCTTTGATGGGGAGGAACACATAAGTTGCTGCTGCATTTTCAGGAAGATGAGCAATGCAAAGAAGAAATACTTGACTATGGTGAGTGTTTAGCTATTAGATGGAATATCTTTGATTTACAGCCCGACTGCTGAGACTCAAGTAAATGTTTATAGACACAGGGGGCTATTTGGCATGGCAGCTGTTAAAGGATATTAACACAGAAACAGGCAAGTAAGTAAGAGTTAATGGAAGGACAATTGCAAAAAGGAATATTTAAAGCCCAGTGGCCTGCTAGAAAGCAACTCCATGGCTTTTGTATCTCAATATGTTTGTGGAATGAGAGGTGTGGATCAAACAGAAGTTCAAATTATCTTTTGTTTGTAGTTGGGTAGAAGAACAGTGGAATCAGGATCAGTGATTGCAAATGTTGGGGAATTATGGTGGGATTATTTTTTGGCAAGCTGACTGATAGTTTGTTGTAATGTAACCAGTTCCTGATAGTAGAGAAGTCTGAGTTCATTGGGAAGACTATGATAATTCCTGCAGGCATTGGTAAAGACAGTATCTTTGGTGTATAGAATGCAGTTGATATGTGAACGATCCTAAGGAATGTCATTAATGAAAAGGGAGCAGAGCAGATGGTTAAGTACAGAATCTTGTGATACACCTTCACTAGTGGAACCAGGCAAAATACAGCTATTAGAGCTAAGGAGAATGAGAGAGAGCTAAGAAAGATAACTGGAAAACCACTTTAGCATAACAGTACAGAATCCAATGCCTGAGACATTTTGTATGAGTAAAGAATGATCAGCACCATCAAATGTTTGGCTCAAATCCAGAAATATTGTGCCTGTAAACTTACCTTTTTGTATGAGGCTAAAACTGACAGAATCTTACAAAAATGGAGAATCGCGTGGATGCAATAGCAATACACAAACATAAATACACAATTAAATATATACACATATATACATACACATGTATATATATATATATATATATATATATATATATATATATGTGTGTGTGTGTGTGTGTGTGTGTGTGTGTATGTGTGTGTAAAGATAGATATAGGTAAAGATGTTATGGTAGCAACTGAATTTGGTTGAAGATATATGTTATAACTGTGTGTGCAATCTAAACATGAGCAGATCAAAATCCTTGACCGCAAAAAATAAAAAAAAAAAAGATTGACACTAACATGCATGCTTTGAGGCACAACCATGAGCCATACAAAAAAAACTACATTGTTTTGCCCCCCCTAAATCCATACATCCCTGCTAATTGTACACATTAAATCAAACATCACTTAATCTCAGAGCAAGAGTCATATTCCCAGATGTTAGCGATTGTTGATCAGGAACACCTGGCAACCCTCTGTTTTGTCCACCAAAGTTTATTAACAAAACAGATTTTAAAATTTGGGAGTGCTTATTAATGAATGTGCTCCAATGTGTGTACATGTATGTACACACACATAGTTAAACACTTTCTGTACTCTCTTCCAGCTTCACCAGCTAACTCTATAGGCAATAATTCTAATCCCTCCACTTAGCATAATGTAGAGACACTCTTGTATTCCTATTTGTACTTATCATAAAATGTTTACCCAAGTATATATTGCTTTTCTCCACTGGGACACCATCTGTTTATAGTATGTGTACATTATTAGCCTGCATTCGTAGCATTAATAGGGTTTAATTTAAGTTATCTGTTATTTTTTATTACTTCCTTGTCTATAGTCTTCTGTCAGTGTTTTCTGATGTACCTTCTATAACATCCTGTCCACATATTATAATATTTGATTTTCTTTAATCTTAATTCATCATTGCTTTCCTTCCTTACTTTTCCACAGCTTCAACAATCTAATTCAATATACTCAATATGCATTTCGCTACTTTCTCTTTATTTTTTTTCCTGTAGCAACTATTTTATTCTGTTTGTATGTATTTGCCAGTAAACTATTTTCTTTGGTTTTCTATAGCAATTTTAGTAAATTGATGGCTGTCATTGTCTTAATATTGTCTTTACTTAAACTTTTCTTACCGGAACTCCACTGAAAACAGGTACCTTTGCCAGCTGGATCATCCCAGTAAACAAATGTAAATAAATAAATATGGGAGGAGTTATATTTGTTAGAATAAATATATGTTGAGTACAGACAGATACATACATTGATAGAAGGATAAATATCATATCATCATCATCCAACCATTTTTCCTTCTTCATGTGGGGTTGGAGCATCACATCAGCTGTTGCCACCTGTCTCAATTAATTCAGTGCCACACTTCTACTATTTTTAACAGCCATACTGCTCAACTATCCAGACTTTTGAAGAATGTCCAGATTTTTGGCTCATATTTTTGATCTGTTCCTCATAGAAAATTGTAGTTTTCTGGCATATCACTGAGGACTAAAGTCACTAAATAATGACATGGATTTCAGTTTCAGACTTCATATACTTCAGAAAAAGCATGCCAACACAAATCCTATTAGTCTAGCTACTTTGTAAGTCTGTAGGAGAAATATTTAAAGGTTGCCCTATGTTGGGGTCTTTCTCCTCCCATTATTTTAGACTTTTTCCAGATTTCTTGTGCTAAGATGTTAAGAGCTATGTCAGCAACCATGCCTGATTATCACAGATCTGCGTCACGTAGTTAGTCCATCCCTTGCTTGGGTGCCTTCATTTCCTTTTGCCTTCTTCCTGTCTCTCCCTAATCTGCTTTATCAGATCAAGTATTGCTTTCCAAAACATGTGACTGAAACACCATTAGCTGCTGTCCTTCACTTTCTCTGCAAGTAGGATTACTTTGCCTTCTGGGGCTTATGTCTTAACTTCATACGTCCTAGAGTCTGCACTCTATTACCTCTCTCAGGCACTTCAACTCAATGTCCTTAAGCTTCCTCAGCTGCTCTGCATTTACTGCCCAAATTTCTGTGCCATAAAGAAGCAATAGCTGCACCTCTGGTACAGCTTACCTTTCACCTTCCTTGGCATTCTTTTCTTGCACACAACCTCTGGCACATGATAAGGACTTTTTGATTCTAATTTGATCTCCTAGTTTAGATTTACTTTATTCTCTGTCACAGCTCCTAAATATTTGAAGCTGTTAACCTGCTCTACTGTTTCCCATTTACCTCAGTTTTTACCTTCTTTTGATTCCCCTATTTGCTGACATGACCACTACCTTGTCCTATATTATGTTTTATCCCACATGTATTCAGTTTTGCATTTCAGTCCCCTCCCATTTGATGAGGTTCCTGGTCAGAGTCTGCTTGCAGTGGCACATCATGTTCATAAAGTAGTGCTGTTCATTTGTCCCCTCTGACCTGTTTGCTAATGTAGACCATCACCAGTTTGGACATGAGCAGGCGCAGAGCCCTTGTGTGTATTTGTGTCACTGAATCCCTGTATATAACCTGCTGTAATTCTATCAATCTTTCTGGCACTCTGAACTATCACAGAACTGCCCAAATCAGCTTCCTTGGGACTTTGGCATATTGTCTCTCCATGCCGGGGTATGCCCTGTTTGTCACTTTCTTCTTCTGCACTATCGATCTCACTGCTAACATTAGGTCAGTTGTATTGAACCTGAATTGAATCAAAGCTATTCTTCTCCCACCTTATTTCTACCACTTTCTGAATGCATTTATCAGTCAGCCTGTCCGCCACTTTTGCACTGTGCTGAAGGAGTGTGATACTCATGTGCTGTCCACAGCTGTAAATATCCCCTTTCTTCCTTGCCCCCTGTACCACCATACTCATATGTAGTAACCCTAACCCTACCCCTGTCCATGCCCATAACTTTATTCCTGCACATAATGTTGATAAACACCTTTTCCATAACAGTACCACAACATAAGAGAAAAGGACACAAAACATGCAAAATACTAAACACAGAAAAAAGTAAATATATCCCCGTACATACAGTAACTCTTACTTTTACCCTAACCTGTGAACACTCACAGATAACTTTTTCAGTCAAACATTCATTTCACTTCACAGTCTTAATTACCTGCACTATAGTAATGAGCATTCAGTCATTTGTGGATACACTCATTTCACAATTCATTCATTTGTGCATTCACTCTTTTTTTACACTGGCCAAAACTTTTAAGTCAAATGTGCATTCTCTCTTTTTATTTAGAATCATGTATGACTATCTATCTACAGCTATCTATATCTATATCTATATGTATATTTATAGATTTAGATGTAGATAGTGTTGTCACACACACACACACACACACACACAGTATATATATATATATATATATATATATATATATATATATATATATATATATATATGTGTGTGTGTGTGTGTGTGTGTGTATACATACATGGAGTCACTTCAGAATCTCGAAATAATGAAATCTCGAATTTCAGTATCTCGATACCATGAACCTAAAAATCCATAAAGCCAAAACTCCAGAAGTGAGAAATTTAAAATTACAACTTCTATACAAAACATACCACACACAGACACAAACATACACCTCCCTAGACATACATAAATACAAACACCTACCCGGCATACAAGCAGGGGAGCAGGCCCCCCTGCACCCCACATGTGGAGGGCTACACCAGCTACATTCCCCTCACACACACACACATCACACTAACAAAATGCACAGACACACACTAAAGCCCCTACCCAAAACCCGTAAAACACAAATACCTACCTATATCTCCAACCATCCACTCACACACCGCAACACCGAACCGCTAATTCAAAATCTCCGAACTTCGGGATTTTGAATTTCGCGATTCTGGGGTTTCGGTATTCTGCACTTTCGCCTTTCTGGTCTCAGGCTACTGAAATTCAGGATTTCAGTAGTTTGAGATTCTGAAAGGAACCCATATACATATATACATAAAGATGAAAACCTGATTTTACAAATTTGGTTCAGAAGAAAATTGTGTTTTCAATGGACTGGAAAGGAGTCAGTAGTACATACAAACATACAAATGTTTCAAGCACAGGCATTAATGCCCTTCTAGCTTGCCAATATACCAAAACACATGTTCCCATAATACATGTCCAGGCCGTTCTTAAAAATATCTAAACTAGTACTTGCTTTAATGTAATTTGGTAGTCTGCTCCAAGCATCAGCTACTCTGTCAGAAAACCAATTATTGCACTTCTCATTCCTATAGAATCTTCTACATAGATTATCTGATGATTCTGTAGTACTTTTTGATAACCCCAAACATTCCCATAGGTAGTTGTCCCTAAATGCCCTATATACCTGAATAAGATCTACTCTTAAATATCTGTAAGAGACACAGTACAAGTTAAGATATTTTAGTCTTTCATAATAACTTACATGTTCACATCTATGGATGCCCTTGGTATATTTCCACTGTACTCTTTCCAGTTTATTCATGCTTGTTTTTCTATAGGGTTTCCATATTGTTATTCCATACTCAAGTCTGGGTCTAATGTAAATAACAAACAATGACTTAATTATGTTTGATTTCCTAGACATTATAAATCTTTTTATACAACCATATAGTTCTATAACTATCATTAGCCAATTGGTTGATATGTTTAAAAAAACTCATACCTGAATCTGCCCATATACCCAGGTCCTTAAATGAGTCTACGGTTTCAATCCCTGTGTGCTGTATTAAATATCCACCTTTCAGTTTATGTCTCATATGGTTAGTTTTTGATGTATTTATCAACATATTATTCTCCTGTGCCCAAATGGCCAATTTAGTCAAATTAATTTGCAGACATGCCTTATCTGTAACACTTGTAATCAGTTTACCAATTTCAGGTCATCAGCATATAGACTGTAGAACACCTCAGATAAAAAAGTAAGGTCTGAAAGATACAATCTAAACAAGTAAGGGCCTAGGACAGAGTCCTGCGGGATACCTTGACTGTAACCAAGGATTTCACCTGTCCAGTTGGTGTGTGATACTTGTCATGTCCTATTTGTAAGCCATGCAGTTATCCATCTTATGAACAATGAACAATACATAAATACCTAGTTGTACTAATTCATTTTGTGCATGACCCTGTTAAATGCTGAAGTTAAATCTACATAAATCACATCACAGCAAACTTTTCCATTCATAGCTGTTATTATATTGTTATAGAATATCATGTTACAGGTGGTAATAGATCTAGTTTCAACATATGCATGCTGATATATGGTTTCAAGTCCCAACCTATCCAGTTCTGAAAATAACTTATCCAGTATTACCTTCTCCATTATTTTTCCACAACATGAAAATAGACTTAAGGGTCTATGTGATTCTGGGTTTGTCCTACTCCCCATTCCCCTAAAGACATGTTTAATAAGTGCATGTATCCAATCTTGAGGAATATCCCCATATTTATATGACCTAGTGAATAATAGATACAATGGTAGTGTATGTTCCTGCTGGAGTGTTTGCAGATTATTGTTACTTATTCCGTCTCCTCCCTACACTTTGTTTGGATCCTGTTTGCACAGTTCTTTTTTGATATAATCTAATTTGTTTCCAGTATCTGAAGTTACCTGGATGTCACTAGGGCAATTTACCACTCCTTTTGTGGATCCAAACTGTTTTGCATAAGATTTTGTAAATATATCTATAATCTGTTGTGTTTGAGAATTAATTTTAGAATCTGCACACAGTTTATCAATTTGTGTATCTTTATTCCTTCAACATCTTATGTATCTATAAAAAGGTTTCCTATTATGCTCAATATCTTTATATACATTTTCTTCAGTTTTTTTTATCTTGTCTAACACTATGCTTAATGTTTGTCCAGCTTGTTTATTTCAGTTTTCAAAGTTGTAGTTTGACCTCTCTTCCATGTCTTATATTTTTGTCTTTCTCCTTAATCAGGTGTATTGTTCTTAATATATCCCCTGATGTTACGTACCTAGATTCTGAAGTTAAACATTTTTTCACTTTTTGCACTCAAACAATTTATCTTTCAAAATGTTCCACATTCCATGTGCAGTTTTTCCACTGAACACCTCACTCCAGTTAGTTTTATATAGTAACTGTTTTGCTTCCCTATAATCTGTAATTAGCCTTCTGTGCATTGGCTTAGATTTCAGTTTGGCAGAACTATCTAGCAACAAATTAACCTTAATAACACCATGATCACTGCACATCAATGGTGGTAAAACTTGACTTGAAGTTACAGTAATTTCTTTGGGAGCACAAACAATATCTAGTATATTCCGTCCACTGGTAGGTTTTTTTACAACCTGAAGCAATTGTTGTTACTGAATATACTCTGTGAATAGTTTCTTTACTAATATTGTTGAATCAATATTATTCCAGTCTGTTTCTGGTAAATTTAAGTCCCCAGGTAATATTATTCTTCCCTCCTGTGTTCCATGTAAGAAATGTATGAATTCCTCTAGGTCATCTGCACTTGACTATGGTGGTCTATACACTCCAACAACTGTTATATGTTCCAGGGTTAGTATTATTTAAAATTTAATTACAAATGGTAAATTAGAAATCCAATAGGAAATTATTTTTGAAGCTTTATGAAAATGTGTACATTTGGTGTTTTCTAAGAAGCAACACTTGATCAGATGTTTAATCCAAAGTAGAATACATTTATCCCTGAGTGATGAAGGAAAGTTGCTCCAGATTTAGAGAATAAAACAGCTAGTCAATTTTTTCTCAGAATGTGTTTGAAATATATGGAGAGACATTTGCTTTTGGATCATAGTTGTCTGTTTATTTCATGCCAAGACAAAAATATTGTGAGGTGGAGGTATTTGTTCTGGCAAAAGTTTAAATGTAAAAAGTAGTCAGTAATGCATACATAGTTTCTCAAAAGGACAACAGTAAATTTCTCACATAATATTTTAGATAGGAAAATAATGGGAGGTTTGTGAAAAACTGTGGTATTACAAGTCTTATTTTCTGGTTGTTTGATATGTTTCTCCTAATGATCATCCAGTAAAATAACTTGGAAAAATAGCAAGGGGACAGCATGCATTGTAGAGTCTCTGGCCAGGTATGGTTTAATTCTGCACAGATAGCTGAGTTTGCTGTTAGTTTTTCTGTCAACTGTATCATTATGGTACTTGAAATAGAAGTTACCATCTATCAGAATACCAAGATTCTTCTACCACTCAGCTTGTTCATTTGGTTTAGGGTCACCATTACTGTCTTTACAAGCCTTTGCGTAAAGGGCTACTGCATTAGAATATTGTTTAGATATTTGAACATTTTGTTCTTTTCCTATTCAGTTTAAGTCTGTGCTTAGTAATAAAGACTTTAATTATAAATAATCCTTTTGTTAGTAATCCATGCTTTAATAGCATTGATAGCTTTTTAGAAGCCACTATATTTATTTATTCATTCATTTATTCATTTTGTGTCAGCTTTATAAAGTAAACTCACAAAAAGTAAAAGCAGCTACTTAAATCAACAAAAAAGGCAAAGAAACAGAAAACAATTGGCACTTTAATGAAAAAAAAAAAGTAAGTGCTTTCATTAGGTATGTTACCAAACTTCTTCAGACAAAAATCAAAAGTGCAATGGACCATTAAATACTTTGCCTAAACAATCATGTGGTCACCACATGATTGTTTAGGCAACATTTTTGCCTTTTTTGTTGATTTAAGCTTTATTAAATAATGCTTGAATCATCATGTAATGAATGAGCTGGATTCCTGAAGTATGAAGATGCATTTTGTTATACGAATGCAGAAAAACAGAGTTGTATCTATGTTAGAATAACAGAAGATATAGCCTTTTTTCTTCTGGAAAGGTAACTCTGGAACCTGAACAGAACATGCAGAGGGCAAATAATGATTTTTTGGTTAAGAAGCATGCTACACTCTTTTATCAGACAAAAGATAACTCTGTGAGAAATTTATGAAAAAAACAGCTGTATACTTTTCTTGAGCATGGCTAGACATAAAGCTGTTTATGGACTTCTAAATGGTAGTAAAAGTCCAATATGTAGGCGTGAGGGCTGCCAGCCCAGCCAGATAGAATTTTGTAAATAATTCTATGTCATTGGAAATATTAATATAATCCACAGGGGTGTTATACAAATGTAAGAAAACCAAATGTAAGAAAACTGTGTTATATGTTCTGAGTTTCAAAAATGTAACCACAGTGCACCCTGCTGGAAGAAACCTGATAAATGAAGCATTTTGTGATGCTCTCAAGCTTGGAGAAAGGATGTCTGGACTAAGAAAGTCTTTCTATTGTCTTAGGACAATAGTTAATTGCTAGGTTTTATATGTAAAGTGTCCTTTATTGCTGTGGTTTCCTGGCAGGATCAACATTCCAAACAAATGTTAAATTTCGAGTTTTGTGAACCTGGAAAATTCCATCAGAGGTGTCAAAAATTATGTAATGTGAAATGACTCAGCAATACTGACTTTCTCAGAGAGAAAGAGTGAGCATTTTGGAATTTGTCTAAAGCTGACAACAACTCACCAGGTACTTTCTTTTTTCTGTATGTAAATAATATTTAGAACCATGATTTTTCTTAGAGTTGGATAGAAATATAGCCAGATTAGCCTAGCTGTTTACTATATTTATGTCAGACTATCATACAATTTAGTTTTAAAAGTTTCCTGTGATCTCTGAACTCTTGATTAGCACTGTGTTGAACTGATGAGATTTGTCTTGTATTTTTATTATTTATTATTAAATATTTTTAAACCTTTCACCTGTGGCTGTTTTGTGTAGATATAATTTAAGCTCTTAAAGTACATTGCATGTATTTGGTGATTCTGTCCAAACCACTCCAATAGTCTTGCTGTTCAGCACAATTTTTATTTGGATAACAGTAATATTACTCAGTCAAATTGGACACCCTTTGTTAAGTGCCTTATTAGTAGCTGATAAATAGTGGTTGGTGGCAGTGATTTCTACCTTTTAGTCTGGAGAGAAGGGGGGCATAGCTAGAGACCTGTGCCAGCCTTCTCCAGGAGTGTCTGTGTCTCTGTATTTAAATCAAATCTTAAAGTGTCTGTGTGTCAGCTACTAGGGCAGGGACACAAAGCACTGGTTGGACAGAGAGGGTGCTGGAGGTTTTAGCTTGATGACTAAGTTGAGATCTGGAACCTGTGCCAGTAGGGAATCTTATTGGGGATCTGGAGAGAAAGGGAGAAACCAGCCCCAGACTGACTGTGATCTCTGTGTACTCTTAAGGGAAATTGTACTTTACTGTTTTGGTACTTGTTATCCTTCCCAATGTACACATCCTTCACTGGTGCTAGTGGTGAGGATTGAGGGTCCTTGATTACTGGCCAGTGCATGGGCATTGCATATTAATTGTTTGGCAGTGGTGGCATATCCACATCAGACAGTAATTGTTTGATAGTGGTGAGTTAGCCATATCACATACTACTAGACTTGTAGTGGTATGGATAGTGAATTTCTATAGCTTGTGTGCAGTGATCACTGAAGGTGTTTTTGTACTCTAAATCAGCCTCACATTAAATATTCAGAGTTCAGATCACAATAGTTTTATTGCTTGTGTTAGCTTAGTTAATCAGGGAGAGCAGGCAAGCATGTCGCCAGAGGAGTATGGTAAGCTGGCAAGGAGCCAGTTGGCTGAGATGTGCCAGACTAAAGGACTGGTGCATGGAAACCTGACTAAAGCAGACATGATTGCAGCTTTGGTCACAGCTGCATCAGAGAATAGCAACCAGGAGGATGATCAGACTGGCTGTGTAGATGTACAACACTCAAAGAATGGACAGCTCAACCTTTCTGCAGACGACTTAAAAAACATCTGGAGCTAAAGAGACTTGAGTTGGAGGCCAGGCATTTGGAAACAGAAGCAGCAGAGAGACTGATATGTCTAAAGGCTGAGGAGAATGAGAAACTGCTATGCCTGGAAGCTGAGGAGAAGGAGAGGCAGAGGCAGCACAAAAAGGAAATGCTGACTCTTCACCAGAGTCATGGAGGAAATGGAGAAGGGAGTAACCAAACCTCAGAAGCAGAAAAGGTCAGTACATTTCTTCTGCACTTTACTGGGGGGAATAATTTTGAAAGTTTCATTCTTATATTTGAGGGATATATAAACAGTATAATGTTGACCAAAGGCTCTGGGTACAGTTCCTGACCCCCTTACCCCATGGTAAAGCTGTAACTGTGCTGTCTAAATTATCTGATCATGAATTTTTGATTATACTGCTGTTAAGAATTGTTTGTTAGAATTTTTTAAGCTAGCACCTGAAGCTTATAGGAAAAAGTTTTGTGAGCATAGATGCAAGGCAGATGAAAGTGTGTGTGTGAATATGTTGCTGAACTACACCCTTATTCTCATAGGTGGGTGAGCAGATGTCAGGTCACCACTGTTTAAGGGCTGGCAGACTTTTTGTTGAGAGAACAAGCCCTTAGCACTTGCCCAAGGACAAAAGGATCTGGTAAGCTGATAGACAATGTGCTACTTCAGATGAGTTGGGGAAGAAGGGAGACCTATACCTAGCAAGCAGGGCATCACTGCACAGGAAAGGGACACCCAGTGCTGCTCATGGGTCTAAAGGAACCCATGGTGGGCAGTTCAGACTACCCCAACAAAATCTGTCAGTAGCAAGGGAAGCCACTAGTCCAGGTACACATCCAGGATCTAGGGTTAAATGTTTTGAATGCAACCAGTGGTGCCATGTGGCATATAGATGTCCACGGAGGCAAGGTGGGGGAAAAAAGGTGATAGAGCCAGTAAGTGGGTAGGACAATTTGCCAACAGTAGGCTGTCTTGAGACAACAAGGGTACCAAACAACCACCAGGGGTTATATCCTATCGTGGTGAATGGCAAAGAGGCCATTACTAAGAGAGAGAGACACAGCCTCTAACATAACCATTATGAAGCCTGCAATGGTTAAAGAGGAGCACTACTTGCCTGGGAAGTCTACTCTATTCAGAGTTTTAGGAGGGACCCCATTCCAAATAGCTTTTGTTAGAGTTCACCTTGACTGGGGTGGTGGAAAAGGAACCCAGCAAGTAGATGTGTTTGAGGATATCCCTGCAGATGTCCTGTTAGGGAATGATTTTGATAATGCAGTACCATGTACTCATGCAGTTATATGCAGTCAGGCTTGGAGACAAGCATGTGGGGTCTGGTAGCCTGGCAGAGACTCAGACAGACTGCATATGTACAGCCAGGAATGGTGAGGTGGTTACTTCAGGGAGGGAGCTACCCTGTAGCAGTGATATTGAAGGTGAGCCAAAGCTGCTTGTTGGTACTGATGGTCCCTTGGACAGAGTGACTGCAAAGGTAGAGGTGAGTAGTTATACCCAGGATGACTTTGAGGCACCACTGTCAGAGGATACCAGACATCCTGTGGAAGGGGAACTGGGAAGGGTTACAAAGAGAGAGTTGAGATAGACTCAGCTTTCAGACCCTATATTACATGGCCTGAGGCAGGTAGCTAGTGAGGCACCTGATTTGCAAGGGAAGAGAAATTCTGTATACTGGAACAGAGGATTACTGTATAGAGAGTGGACCCCTGAGGGTGGTCTAGAAGGTGAGAGGATACATCAGTTGGTAGTGCCTAGAGCCTGCAGTCTGGCACTTTTGGCATAGCCCATGATATTCCCTTTGCAGGTCCTATGGGCATAAAATGTACAAAGATATGTATTATGCAGAACTGTTATTGGCCTGGGATTTACAGAGATGTAACAGGGTACAGCAGGATGTGTGAGCAATGCCAAAAGGTAGGCAAGGCAGGAGACAAAGTGAGACCTCCTTTGATGCCTTTGCCTGTGACTGAGGAGCCATTTCATAGGGTAGCTATGGATATTGTGGGGCCTCTGAGTACCACAAGTTCCACAGGGAAGAAATATATCCTAGTAATAGTAGACAATGCTACCAGATACCCTGAGGCAGTGGCTTTGTCCTCCACTGAGGTGAAAAAGGTGGTGAATGCTTTGTTTGAGGTTTTCAGCAAGGTAGGTTTCCAAAAAGAAATACATACTGACAGAGGTGCCAATTTCATGTCAGACCTGCTGGCTTGTCTGTGGAAGTACTGTGAGGTGAAACACCTGAAGACCACACCCTACCATCCCCAAACTAATGATCTTGTTGAGAGGATAATCTATACAATCAAGTCCATGCTACGGGCATTTGCAGACCAGTTTAAGAGGGAGTGGGACAAATATTTGTCCCATCTGCTGTTTGCTTACAGAGAGGTTCCACAGGAATCCACAGGTTTTTCACCATTTGAGTTGTTGTATGGGCATAGAGTGTGTGGGCCTCTTGGTTTAAATCATGATGAGTGGGAAGGTGAGTGTGAATCTCACAAGGAGTCTGTTGAAGCATATGTCCTAAACCTCAGGACAAGGCTTAGGGAACTCATGGACTTGGCCCAGGAGAACCTGGCAGAAGCCCAACAGCAGAAAAATGTTGGGTATGACAGGAATGCTTGAGCTAGTGAGTATGTTATAGGGCAGCAGGTAATGGTTCTCTTTCCTGTCAGACACAACAAGCTTAATCAGCTTGGGAAGGACCCTACAAGGTGGTAAAGAAGGTTAGTGATGTTAACTACATGGTAGAACTGCTAGGCAAGAGGCAGGGGCACATATTGTACCATGTTAACATGATGAAACCTTACCATTATAGGGAGGTCCCAGTGCTGAGTATTTTCAGTGGATTGTAGGAAGAGTCTGAGGGAGATATGGTGATTGATCTCCTCAGTGAGGCTTGGGCTGACCTCTGTGGAAGGGGTAGGAATGTTCCTGCAGCTATCTCCTACCCATGTTCAAGAAATCCAAGCAGTGTTACAGGAGTTTGGGGACATGTTCACTGGGAAACCAGGGTGCACCAAACTGGTGCAGCACCAGGTGGATACAAGACCACAAAGGCCTATTAGGCCGGCACCGTATAGGGTGCCTGAGAGAGTCAAACAGACTCTGAGGGAGAAGATACAGTAAATGTTGGACCTAGGGTTAATTCAAGAATCCAACAGTCCCTGGGCCTCCCCAGGGGTGCGGGTTCCAAGGAAGGATGGCAGCACCAGGTTCTGTGTAGACTACAGGAAATTAAATAGTCACACAGATTCAGATGCTTACCCCATGCCTAGGTCAGATGAAGCCCTAGAGCAGCTGGGTGGGGCTACGTATCTCACCACCCTTGATCTTACCAAGGGTTGCTGGCAGGTGCCCATGACTCGTAGTGCTAGAGAGAGATCAGCCCTTGTGACTCCTTTTGCTTGTATGAGTTCACAAAGATGCCCTTTGGGATGAAAAATGCCCCAGCAACATTCCAGATCCTGGTAGGTCATATTCTACCAGGAGCAGGAGGGTTTGCCCTTGCTCAGCTAGATGATATTGCCTTCTATAGCCATTCCTGGCAAGAGCACCTTCAACATGTCAGGGAGGTGCTGGGCAGACTACAGAGGGCAGGGTTGACCATTAAGCCGATCAAATGTCAGGTGGGTATGGCAGAGGTCTTCTACCTGGGACTTAAAGTGGGGAGTGGTAAGATCAGGCCAGAACATGCCAAAGTGGAAGCCATTCAGGCATGGCCTGCACCTGTTACCAAAAAGCAGGTGAGGGCATTCTTAGGGATAGCAGGGTACTATCAAAAGTTTGTCCCCAGTTATAGTACCATAGCTGCTCCCATCACAGACTTGACATGGAAAAACAGGCCAGATAAGGTAGTGTGGACCCCAGTGTGTGAGCAGGCATTGTAGAAGCTTAAAGATGCTTTGGGAGGACCCCCTGTGTTAGCCAGTCCAGATTACAGCAAATAATTTCTTGTGCAGATGGATACTTCGAACCATGGGGTGGGTGCTGTACTTAGCCAGATTTTTTCTGTGGGAAATGAGCACCCAATGGTTTATTTCAGTTGTAGGCTCCAACCCACAGAGGAATGCTATGCAGCTCTAAAAAAAGGAATGTCTAGCCATAGTGTGGGCACTGTAGAAACTTCAGCCTTATCTGTATGGAAGAAAATTCACTGTAGTTACAGATCATAATCCCCTAACATGGTTACATCAAGCCAGCCAGCAAACTGCCAAGTTGATAAGATGGAGCCTAAGGTTGCAAGCATATGATATGTCAGTGCAGCACTACAGTGGGGTTAGCAATGCCAACGCAGATGGGCTTTCAAGACAGGGAATGGGGTAAGGTATACCCAGATAAACCTAGCCCTTTCAAGCAATGTTTCTCAAGGGACATTTGAAAAACTAGCTTGAGTTCTCGGGGGAGGGGTGATATGTGAGGGCTGCCAGCCCAGTCAGATAGAATTTTGTAAATAATTCTGTCATTGTAAATATTATTATAATCCATAGGCGTGTTCTACAAATGTAAGAAAACTAAATGTAAGAAAATTGTGTTATATGTTCTGAGCTTCAAAAATGTAACAACAGTGCACCCTGCTGGAAGAAAGCTGATAAGTGAAGCATTTTGTGATTGTTTGATATCAAACTCAGAGTCAGAATGTCTGGACTAAGAAATTCTTTCTATTGTCTTAGGACAAGAGTTAATTGCTATGTTTTATATGTAAAGTGTCCTTTATTGCTGTGGTTTCCTTTCAGGTGCAACATTACAAACAAATGTTAAATTTTGAGTTCTGTGAACCTGGAAAACTCCAGCAGAGGTGTCAAAAACGATGTAATGTAAAATGACTCAGCAATACTGGGTGTTATCAACTTAAGACTTTGTCAGACAGAAAGAGTGAACATTTTGGATTTTGTCTAAAGGTGACAACAACTCACCAGGTACTTTTTTTGCTCTGTATACAAGTAGTATTTAGAACCATGATTTCTGTTAGAGTTAGAGAGAAATATAGCCGTATTAGCCTAGCTGTTTTCTAGATTTATGTCAGACTATTCTACAATATTGTTTAAAATGTTTCTGGTGATTTCTGAATTCTTGATTAGCACTGTGTTGAATTGATAAGATTTGTCTTGCTTTTATTATTTATTATTAAATATTTTTAAACCTTTCAACTGTGGCTGTTTTGTGTAGATATAATTTAAGATCTTAGAGTACATTGCATGTATTTAGTGATACTGTCCAAGCCACTCTGATAGTCTTGCTGTTAGGCACACTTACTATTTGGATAACAGTAATATTAGTCATTTAAATTGGACACCCTTTGGTAAGGGCCTTATTAGTAGCTGATAAATAGTGATTGATGGCAGTGATTTTCACCTTATAGTCTAGAGAGAAGGGAGCAGAGCTGGAGACCCTGTGCCAGCCTTCCCCATGAGTGTGTGTGTGCCTGTATCTAAATCAAATCTTAAAGTGTGTGTGTGTGTGTGTGTGTGTGTGTGTGTGTGTGTGTGTGTGTGTGTGTGTGTGTGTGTGTGTGTGTGTGTGTGTGTGCATCAGCTACTTGGGCAGGGACACAAAGCAGTGGTTTGACAGAGAGGGTGCTGGAGTTTTTAGCGTGACCACTAGGCTGAGATTTGGCCCCTATAGCTGCACCAGTGGGGAGTCTTATTGGGGATCTGGAGAGAAAAGGAGAAACCAGCCCAGACTGAGTGTGATCTCTGTGTGCTCTTAATGGAAATTGTACTTTACTGTGCGTACTTGTTATCCTTCCCAATGTGCACGCACCTCAGTGGTGATAGTGGTGAGGATTGAGGCTCCTTGATTATTGGGCCAGTGCACGGTCATCACAGTAGGTTTAAAGACATTAATTCTGGGGGATAATTTTTTACTATCCAGAATACATGTTATTAATTGGTTATTTACTATGATTTCACTGATCGATTAAAGCAAATTATTGATACTTAGCAGATGGCAGTTTCAACTTTAATGATGTCTCCTGACTTAAAAAAAACATCATTTGGTTTTGGACTCTCCATAATTCAGAAAAATGCATTCACAAAAAAATCTTATTGATTAGTTGGGTGATTGGCAGAGTTATTTAATGTGCATCTTGACCTCAGAAATAGGGAGAAAGGTGGTTCAGTGAATGAGAGCTATATTCCTTTTTTTGTCCAATGTAGTTTATATATGATTGTAGGCTTAAGACTAAAGGGTTCACCACTAGGATTATTTGACACAGAATTTGTAGTGGCCAGTTTTGACATGTTTAACAAATATTCTGTGGCTGTAGTGAAGGAATATTTGGAGTCTGCATCTATATTGCAATGTGATATATGACAGACAGGATTGCCAATTGCTGATTTAGACTTCCTGGGGAGATTATGTATAGTTTTCGGAATAAATGCCAGATTATATGACGTATAGTAATCTCACTTTTGCCTTCCTTGTAATCATAAGACATTTATATCTGTTTGTTGTATTGTTTCTCCATTCTACTTACCTTCCAATGATGTAGTTATTTTTTATACTGCATCTTTTTAAGACATGGCAGATTTGACTAGTTTGCTTATCCAGGGAACTTTACTACTTGTTACTCTGATCTGTCTAGATGGCCCTAATCTGTTAAGGATTTCCTGTATTACCATAATGTCAGAAGCACTGCTGTTGGAGGAAAATTAGAAAGGAAAGACCCTTTATGTTTGCAGCTATGTTTCAGAGACTGTGAGCAAATAGTGCTGGTTATGTGAACTCAAGGTCGAGAACCCAGTGATCCTTAAAGCCTTTCAATTTATAAGAGTTTTTGGTTTATGTTTTATTCTACAGGAATATTTGTATCACTGTAAGCTGGCCAGAGGTCCAGTGTATATGTATGTGTAAATATATATATATATATATATATATATATATATATATATATATATATATATATGTATATATGTATATGTATATACACCTGTATATGTATATATATATATATATATATATATATATATATATATATATATGTATATTCATATAGATAATATAGATAGATAGATTAGATAGATACATATATATTATATGAAATGCAAACTGCTGATGTCCACTGCTCATGTTATTATGATGAATAGGGCCGCACAAATAAAAAGAATAAGCACTTTTATCTTGATCTTGGACATCTACAGAATAAAGTGTAACTATATTGTAGTGCATGGAGCTCCATGATTGTGCTTCAAAGCTGGAAAAAAAAAACAGAAAAGTACTATTGTAGCACCAGACCTGACTATAACAGCAATTTCAGATATGTGTAACAATTGTTACACACCCAGTAAGAACTCCGTCATTGTCCATGCTGGTGTGAATGACCTGAGACGTACCTCCCTGGACTACATGAAAAGAGACATAGAGGAGCTCTCCGATTATGTAGCCCAGGCTGGTATGATGCTGACCCTGAGCAGTATCTTGCCCTCACCAAGAATGATACCACAATACAAAGACAAGATGATTAGTTTTAACAATTGGCTCAAGTACTGGTGTCATTCTAAGAGGATCCAATGTCTGTCTGCCTGGGATGACATGTTGGACAAGCCACGCTGCTTCGCAAGGGATGGCTTACACCTGTCACCACTGGGCTTCCGGATATTGGCTAAGGCTCTTGCCACCCTCATAGTGCCTTTTTTAGGCAAGGCTCAAAAGACAAACCCACCTCCTTAGAAAACAAAAATGGAAAAAAACTAAGGGTAATGCTGCTCAACGTCAGAAGTCTAAATCTCAAGATGCAGGTACTTGATGCACTCCTCAGCATGGAGAACATTGACGTCTGTGCAGTAACTGAAACCTGGTTCAAGGCTCCTGAGAGCACCCCAGCGCTACCAGGCTATACCTCGTATCATGCTTTTCAGCCCCAAAACCCGGGCCGAACCACAAAGGGAGGGGGAGTGTCCATATTCATCAAGGACACCCACACCTCCAGGTTAGTAGCAACACATGAAGCATCAGAGACCATACAGGTGCAACTAACCATAGGCAAAACTGCTATACAACTGGTAGCATGTTACAGACCACCCTTCCAATCTCAAGAACCCCACTCAGCCTTCCTGAAGACATTGGAGGATATGAATGTATCACAAAATACCATCATACTGGGAGACTTCAACTACCCAAACATAGATTGAGTACATTATTCTAGCCCTAATACCCTAGCCCAAATGTTCCTGGAATTCATAAATTCAAATGCACTGGAACAACTAGTCACCTCTCCCACTAGGGGAAATAATATACTAGACCTGATCATCACAAACATGGGGACAAAATGCTCCACACTGGAAGTATACCCCTCACTAGTGAGATCTGACCACAAACTAATCACCCTGGATATACATATCCCACCTCCACCCCCAGCACAAAAGAACACAGTGAAAAACTTCTCAAAAGCAGACTTCACTCTTCTTAAGACTGAGATGGTATCCTTTATGCCCACTGTGCCAGTGGATACCACATCCCACAATGCCGAATCCTTCACAAATGCTTTCTATGGACATCTCCAAGAATGCATGGATCATGCAATCCCAAACAAATCCAAGTCCCTCTCCACCAAAGGTAAGTGTCCTGTCTGGTGGACCTCAGCCATAAACAAATTGTATAACAATAAGAAGGAAGCTACTGCACGTCAGAGCAAAATCCCATGAAGGAAGACATCTCTGATCAACATTAGCAGAAAACTACGTTCTCTCATAAAAACATCCAAGGCCAACTTTGAGAGAAAAATCGCTAAGGACACTAAAGATAACCACAAAGCCTTCTTCAGCTATGTTAGAAACCTGGGCAGAAACCCTCAGATATGCTCAGAGTTGGTTCGCAACAACAAAAAATACACTGAACCCACAGATATTGCCAACATTCTGGCTGACAGGTTCAGTACAAATTTCTCCCCTCCTTCACCTCCAAAAGAAGAAATACTTATCCCAGCTGAATGTAATCTCCCTGTCATCTCAGATGTCCAAGTGAGAACCGCCCTAAACAAAGCAAAAAACACAGCATCAATGGGACCTGACGGTATCCCGGGTTGGGTGTTACGTGAACTCCAAGAGGAGCTAAACCCACACATAAAAATGCTATTTAACCTTAGCCTTACTTCGGGATATGTACCTGAACACTGGCGTACAGCAACAGTGGTCCCACTCCACAAGGGGGGGTGCCTCTACAGACCCTGGAAACTACCACCCCATAAGCTTAACCAGCCTGGTCTGCAAAGCTTTGGAAAGAATCATTATGGAACTCATAAACAGAGACATAGGGACCTACAGACACTTGACCCCACCCAGTTCGGCTTTGTAAAGGGCAGATCCTGCCTTTTAAACCTGGTTGACTTTTTCGAAACAGTCACTAGAGCCATTGATGAGGGCAAAGCAGTCCATAGAGCATACCTGGACTTGGCTAAGGCCTTCGACACAATACCCCACTCAGGCATCATAGATAAGCTCAACAGCTTAAAAGTAAACCCTTATGTCACTAGATGGGTTGCAAACTGGCTAAAGGACAGAACCCATAAAGTTAAAATCGCTGGAGCAATGTCAGACTCAAAGCCAGTCACAAGTAGTGTCCCACAGGGATCTGTCATGGGACCCCTCTTGTTCAGCATTTATTTCTCATATGTTAAAGCAAACATGGGAGGGCTGTGGCTGACAAAGTTTGCAGATGACTGCAAACTAGGCGCCATAGTCGATACACCAGCAGACACACACATCCTACAAAAAGGCCTCACAGAAACGGACAACTGGTGCCGGAGTCACGGCCTTAAACTAAATGCCAAAAAATGTATAGTCATCCCCTTTGGGAAAAACAAAGTACCCACAAATTATCACATAGACAGCAACCCACTGAGTACAGAAAAAGTAATCAGAGACCTAGGGACCCAAGTCGACAGCGACCTCTCATTTGACACCCACGTTGCCAAAGTGATTAGAAAAACATTCTACCTTGCACACCTCATCATGAAGGGATTTACATCCAGATTCACAGATGTCATTGTACCCCTATATTCCTCCCTCATCAGACCCATGATTGAGTACAATGTCCCATTTGGTATGTACCTCACCCGGCATTTGCAACAGCTGGAGAGACCACAAAAGTACCTCACCAAGAGGATCAAGGGTCTCCAACATATGTCTTATTCTGCCAGACTAAAGAAACTTCAGCTCTATTCAGTAGCATACCGCCTGCTCAGAGGTGATCTCTGCCTGACGTACAAGGCCATGTCCAATCAGGATCTGATGGACATGCTCCACCTCAAAAAATCCAAATCCATCAGGACCACGAGAGCTAAAGACTTAAACCTCGGCACAAGTATGAATAGGACATGCTGGAGGGATAGATTCATAATCCAGAGGCTTCCCATGCTTTGGAACAAGATCCCAGTTCATATTAGGCAGAGCCCCTCACTGACTCTCTTCAAGAGAAATCTTGATGAGTGGATGGGAGATCGTAAGTTTACCCCAGGGTCACATCTGTGTCACTGCTAGACAGGGGCACAGCAAACTAATTCTATTATATAAGGGGACCTTCACTGTGTCACTACTAGACAGAGGCACAGTATTCTAAATTTATTCTGTACATTTTTTGTACCATTTCATGGGGTGGCAAAAGCCACATCACTATGGCTAGGCTTACAAATGCCCCAGGGCAGATAGCCTAGTACTATACTATGAAACTATGGTAGGGTCTCATGCAAGGGACATTCCTTCACTCTGAACTGTCCCTGAATATCTTGCCTCATATTTTCATTTGGTCCGCAGAGCATTAGAGTGAGTCTGTCTGTTAGTCTTTTAAATAAATTAGAGCAATATTTAAAAGCAGTCCCTGACGTTCATCATTTGTCAAGTCCCCCTCAGAATTACTGAACAAATGAAGTAAACACATGTTGTCTGTGAAATAAAACTCATTAAGTGCTTTACTGCCTTTCAAAATCAGTAAAATACTTCACATTTTTCCTTGAACTTGTAGTGCATGGGTTACATAAAACTCCATGCACTACAAAGTATTATGATTGGATCTCACTGATCAGGCTTTAGGTATAAGGAAAAAAGTTAACAAATGTTTCTAAAGTTCCTCATGTTATATAAAATTCCGCAGACAAATGTCTAATATCTTGGAAACTGAGCCATAATCTTTGAATTACTAGATTATTGCCTTATGTAAAAAAATGCCACTCATCTAAAATGTTCTTCACAAAAGAACATTCTTAATGATCTAAACAAAACCAAACTATTATAATGTAATATTAGTAAATTCAAAAATGCTTTTGCTAAACCATAATACTTTATGATAGGCACCTTCAGTACAAACCAGTTTCCAGCTTACTGCTAGAAGACAAAAGTATGCATTGTACTTGATATTAAGCATTGTCTAATAATGCTTAGAAAATACTCCTAGAAATTTAAATTGCTGAACAACAGAATTCATCCGATCTGTGGAGTTTAATCTGTGATGGTAATATGCCACATGGCACAGACTTAATGTAATTCTTCATTTACCCAACATGGGTGTGAACTTCTGCCCAAACATGTTTCACCTCTCCAATTCCTTGCCATTAATGTATGACCAAAGGACACCATCACCTGCATAAGATGTTAAGGCAGTCTTTTAGTCTGCTACATTGTCTTCCTTAGTTTTCATCAAAAATAAAACGAATAATGGCAACCCAAGCAAAGATTGCAAATCAAAGAGTAGAACTGAAGCAGGCCTGTTTCTCACAGCTAGGATTCTGTTTAGAGATGACAAGGAACCATTTTTTTCTAATTCATTCATTATGTTTCCTGATACAAAATTCTGAATCATGCTAACTTATAATAAAAGTAATATATCTTGAAACTCTGTGAGGTTATGTAAATAATATCAGCCTTAGCCTGTTTTGGCAGGTCATAACTGTATCTTAATTCTTAGCTGCCATGTTGCACAACTGAAAGGAGAAATCCCATCTTTAAGAGGATCTCTAACACTACTAATGAGCAATACCTTCAGAAAAATGAAGCTCTGTGAAGTTCTGTGAGTAGTATCACCCATCTGATGTTTTGGCAGAGCTTAGCTGCTTACCTCACTTGTCAGCAACCATTCCTCTGCAATATTGTCATTAGGAATGCAAACACAACTTAGATTACCTGCTGCATTTATTATAGTAACAGTTTTCATTTCCCATTATAAGGAGCCCATTGTTAAACTCCGCTTACCAGCTTACAGTGAACATGTGTGTTATTTTATCCCTGCTTCATCATACCCCCCAACACTAGCAATCTACATTAGCTGAGATTTCTGGTGTGGGATTTCCCCCTCTATGTATTTGAATTCTTATTTCACATAATTTTTTAAAGAAAGCAACATGTACTGCGTATTTTATATGGGGTACTTATTTTTATTTTCTTGTAAATCACAACTCAAGCATTGCTTTACTTAACTTGATCTGAATTCTGGCTGAAAGAGTCTTAGGTTCTGTACTTTACAGACTGATTGACTCCTGTTAACTCATGAGGTCAACAGTTATGCTAAGAGCATCTTATATTCATTATCTTTTACTGCCTGTGCTACATGTAAAACTTGAGACCCTGTATATTTCTCTATAGTGTCATTCTCCTTATATTTTTTTCTAAACACCCATGTCTTTGCATTGAACTCTCATCTCTACATTTGGAAAGTGTCTGTTAGTCACAAAGGTATGTATGCACCAACATTTGCTTACATTTTACTACATATAAAGTGTTTTTCACATCTAGTTTGTTGAAGTTCTGGCTTTAAACTACTTTATCTAGCCAAATGATTTGTTATCACTGACAGTTTGTATAACTTATTGTATTTTATTAGGGTTCCACAGTCTTTATTCTCATATCAGTCTAACTAGTACAGTATGTATGCACTGAATGGAATGGTTCTGAACTCTCTTTCATTATGATACCTTCAGCCTAATTGTGATATCAAATGTAATACAAAGTGATTCTCAGGTAATATTTAAATATACAGGGTATTTGGTATTTCTGTAAGGCCTTAAGGAACTGTTACTGTATTTATATAGTGGTTACACATGTTATAGCTTGACATTCATAAAGATCATGACATAGACTTGTTCTTTGTCTCGATAATACAATTTCACTAAGCTGCTTTTACCCCTTTTTAGTTCTTTCTCGCTTCACTTCGTCTTCAGATACTTGATTTTTGTACCTTTTGTAACTTAACTACTTGTATACATTTCCCCATAGAGCTATTAATAAACATTTTCATAAAATTGAAGCTCTGTGAATTCCTGTGAATCATATCAGCCTTCCACTATTTTGGAAGACCACAGCTGCTTAATTCAGTTCTCAGCTACAGCTTTGCGCAACTGAAGGGGAAAAGCCTATGTACATAAGAAGACATCTAGGTATGTGACATGCTGTAATAAAGAGCACAGACACAAATAAACTTAGCTGCTGCATTTTATTCATGGGATCATAGGATCATAGGGTCATAGGAAGTTACTAGGCTAATGGCCTGAGGGCCTTTACAAGCCTAGCCAAATTTTATCCTTGTTACCATGATCAGCACCTATTGCCCCCATCCAAGAGGGACACAGGTGGAACCCCCGGGGTTAATTTACCGTTACCCATCCGATTATCCAGACTATATTTGAAGTGGGCCAATGAAGTGCTCTGTTTGATGTGAAGTGGGAGTCTATTCCAAAGGTGTGGTAACCTCTGGGAGACAAATCTGTCCTTTCAGCAGGTTCTATTGATGTCACATACTGGGTTAAGGTCTTTAGATTGAGTAAACCATGCACCATTTGACTTGCAAGTGGGGTCAGAGATCACCTCTGAGTAGTCTGTATAAACAGAATAAAGTGACAGTGATTTCAGCTGATCCACATAGCATAGCTACTGAAAACCTTGAATTTTTTTTGTGAGGAACCTTTGTGGTCTCCCCAGATGCTCTAGGTGCTTTGAAAGGTACATGCCAAAAGGAGAGTTGTACTGAATTATTGGCCTAATGAGTGAAGAGTACATGGAGGCAATAACTTCACTTTTTCTCAAGGCAATACCCTTACTTATGAAGTGAGCCATATATAATGCCATTCTTATTGCCATGGAGACATGGTGATCAAAGGCAAGGTTGCTGTCAACCTGAGTGCCCCAGATGTCTCACCACTGACTGCGTACTTAGGGTATTGCCATTTATGTGGTAATCTGCAGGAACATTGCTCTTGCTGAAAGGGATTATAATACATTTTTTTTCACTGAGTTTGGGTCCATGACTTTGGCACCAAGCGTTTGTTTGTGTAAGACCTTCTTGAAGGATGTTGACATTTTATGGAGATTCTATGACCACACCCATTTTGCAGTCATCAAAAACTTTGTCGGCCACAGTCCCTTGGTTTTAGCTTGTACTTCAGAGAAATAGATTCCAAACAGTAGAGGTTCCAGGACAGATCCCTGTAGAGCACCACTGGTAATGGGTCTGCTGTTGGAGGTTGATCCCTCTATTTTGACTATATGGGTTCTATCAGAGAGCCACTTCGCAACCCACCTTACAATATAAGGGTTAGTGTCTAGCTGGGAGAGTTTGTCAATGATGCCAGAGTGAGGGACAGTGTCAGATGCCTTTGTCATGTCTAGGCAGGCTATATGCACAGATTTCCCCTCATTCAGGGTACTTGTGAATGTCTCAAAGAAGTCCACCAGGTTTAACAAGCATGATCTCCGCTTGACAAATCTAAACTGGGTAGGATCTAGTATTTAGAGATTACCTATATCTTTGTTGATAAGGTCCATGATGATTTTCTTCATGGCCTTGCAGATAAGGCTAGTCAGGCTAATTGGTCTGTAGTTCCCAGGGGCAGTAGAAGCACCACCTTTATGCAGGGGGATAATGGTGGCTGTTTTCCATTCAGCTGGGATGAAGCCAGTGCTTAAGACTGTGATTAAAAAGAGAAGCCAATGGTGATGCTAATTATTGTGTGAGACTATGTAGGATGCAGTCTGAGATGTTATTAGGTCCCATTAATGCTGTGTTTTGGCCTTAGCAGGCACTTATGATCTGCTCTTTAGAGATACAAGGTAGGGGGATTTACCTTTACATAGCTGAAAATCACTCATGCAATTGCTCATATGAGAGAATCCGAAGCACAAAACTCAAAACCGCAACAGTTTTCGATGTTTGAAAATCAGTAAATCGAAAAGCAGATTTGCTGATTTTCGAACACTAAGTGTAATGAAGTGTAATGCAGGGGGGCAAGCCCCCCTGCACCACCCCCATGTGGGGGCAAGCTCCCCACACCCTCCCTACTTTAATATACTAACTCCAAGATCACACTACAGTGGGGGAAGGGTCTATTTTCCAATCCCCACTATAGTGCAATCCGCACCCACAATAACGAATCTGCAATGAGCGAATGTCACTGTGCATTCACTCGTTACACATTCAAAGCATTTTTCATTTGATGTTTGGGAACTTTGCAAACATCCTTTTGAACATCTGTCATTCACCCATGTGCAGAACGCACATATGAAGGTAAACCAGGTAGGGGACATGTGGTAGGGATGTCATGAAGTATGTGTGGCGGGGATGGGAAGTGAAGTTTTTATCGAACCTGTTGGCTAGCAGGTTAGCTATGTCCACTGGCTCGGTGTGTGTATTACATTAACTACCAGTTCAGTGCAAATCTGAGCCTTACCTTTTAGGTTATGGATGTAACTAAAGAATGCCTTATGGTTGTCCTTGGTTGAGGAAGCTAACCTGGATTTGTAGTTTGCCTTGTAGGACTTCAAAGTCTTATTTGCTTATTTAAGTTGAGGAGTGAGTGTCTCCAGTTTAGAGCCTGCTCCTTTGTACTCTTAGACAGCAGTTTCTTCCTTTTACTGTAAAGCCTGTTAAAGGTGGTTGTCAATGTAATCTGCTACCCAGTTTCAATACTGATCAATATATCTATTACCGAACAGTATGTATACTCCACAAAGGAGGCTCCTCACTAGAACTATATAACTATAGGCCAATATCTATACTATCCCCTCTTTCTAAAATCTTAGAAAAGTACATCCACTCTCAACTGATGCAACACCTACTATCTAATAAACTCCTTTCAACATGCATAACACTGATTTCGACCAGGCCATAGTACCACTACAGCACTGCTCAAATTTACTAATACTGTCAACCAACTAAAAAACAATGGCCAAATTGTTACCTCAATATTTTTTGACATGTCAAAGGCATTTGACACAGTGTCCCATGAACAACTCCTACATGAGCTTGCATCACTTTATATCTGGAAATACTCTCATTTGGTTCTAAAATTAACTATCTGACCACTATCAGTCAGTCAAATGGCATGATGACCTCTCCTCCCCACTTCCCATTGCAGTAGGTGTTCCACAAGGCTCAATTCTTGGGCCTCTGCTCTTCACAGTTCTGACCAATAACCTACACAAAGCTACTAACCTTGCTTCCATCATACAATATGCAGATGACTCCAGTGTCTTCTGCACTGCACCTATCCTAAAACAACTACAAAACAATACTCAAAAATCTTTTACTGCCATCGAGTCTTTCTTAGAAAAATACCAGCTCATCCTTAATCCCAACAAAACCAGACTAATGCTGTTCCCTAACCAATGCCACAAAGCAAACTCCTCCAACCATGACTTTACAATCACCTCATCCAATCACACTCAAATTAAATCCACCTTAGAAACCAAGTTACTAGGTAATATTCTAGATGATTAGTTAAAATCTGACAAACATATATCTCATGCCATCAAAAAGGGCCACATTAAATTAGGTTCCCTTTACAAAATAAAACCTTTCTTAACAAACTCTTTCAGAAAAGCTATTGCCAGGACCCACCTACTATCCACTTTACTCTGTGCCTCCCCTATATTTATTAACCTCAAAAAATCAGACTTAAGCAAACTCAAATCATGCTGCCTTAAGATAGCCAGATTTGCTGCTAACCTGCCCCACAGAACCCATCATTGTCTTGCTCTGAAGCAACTCAAATGGCTAGAGCTGCCCTGCCCAACCTACTAACCCTAAACCAACTTACCATGACCCATTCCATAGTTTACCTACCCAACAAATGTCCATCCCTACAGGACCTAGTACAAACCCACCTCAATAACAGGACTTTACGATCCTCAAAAAAATTACTACTCGAAGTTACAAAATCCAACAACAGATTTAAAGACTCACTATATTCTAACTACATAACTAAATTATGGAAGTCAACCCCCCAGAACATACTAAACACAGCAAACCTAACAGAATTCGAAAAACTGCTAAAGTCCCACCTAAATGACAACTGGTTATGCTCCTGCTCCTCACTAGGCTGAGCCGATTTCTCCCCTCTCCGCCCTCTCTCTTCCTATTCTAAACTTTCTCTATATCTCTATGCTCACTGAATACCTTACTTACTCCCATCCTCACGCTCTCTCCCCTTACTCTCCACTTTCACTATATCTCTATTCTTACTGAATACCTTTCACTATATCTCTATTCTTACTGAATACCTTACTTACTCCCGTCCTCACCCTCTCTCTTCCTATTCTCCACTTTCACTATATCTCTATTCTTACTGAATACCTTACTTACTCCCGTCCTCACCCTCTCTCTTCCTATTCTCCACTTTCACTATATCTCTATGCTTACTGAATACCTTACTTACTCCCATCCTCACCCTCTCTCTCCCCTTACTCTCCACTTTCACTATATCTCTATTCTTACTGAATACCTTACTTACTCCCATCCTCACCCTCTCTCTTCCTATTCTCCACTTTCACTATATCTCTATTCTTACTGAATACCTTACCTGAATACCTTACTTACTCCCCTCCTTACCTTCTCTCCCCTTACTCTCCACTTTCACTATATCTCTATTCTTACTGAATACCTTACTTACTCCCATCCTCACCCTCTCTCTTCCTATTCTCCACTTTCACTATATCTCTATGTTTACTGAATACCTTACTTACTCCCATCCTCACCCTCTCTCTCCCCTTACTCTCCACTTTCACTATATCTCTATTCTTACTGAATACCTTACTTACTCCCATCCTCACCCTCTCTCTTCCTATTCTCCACTTTCACTATATCTCTATGTTTACTGAATACCTTACTTACTCCCATACTCACCCTCTCTCTCCCTCCCTACTCTCCACTTTCAATATATTTCTGTTTGCTTACTGATCCCATGTGATTGTAAGTATAACAACATTAATCATAATTGACAGCACCATACAGATATATCTGAGACACTACTCCATTGTATGTTAAGCTGTTGTATCTCTGAGACACTACTCCACTGAATGATTTCTTGATACTGTTTAACTGTCAAAATATGTGCTACTAAGTAATCCTGTTAGACTTATTACTAACTTGCACAGTAATATGTTATGTGATTTATTACTATAATTTCTCTGATTGTTTCACTATTGTTTAAAATGCTGACTGTTATGTTGTTATTACGTGGAGCTTTTCTCCCCGTGCCTCTGCTGAAAATGAGCAATTTTGCCCAGTCAGACTTCCCCGAAAAACAAATGTTAACTAAAAAATAAATATCCATAGTAGTCAACTAAGAATGTGGAAATTCAGTCTATGACATAATGGATTCTACTATAATGCTAAACTCAGAGCGGATATGCAGTTCCACCCTTTAAACCAAAACAATATAGAACAACTTCTGTGTATTAGCAGAAGCATATATGCCATGGTATACAATAAAATGCTGTGTGTTCCATGCGTCACTATTACTTCAGTATATAATACAAATAAAATGACCATTCATTCATCATCCAACAAGCAAAGGCGTAAAATAATGTCAAAATGCAATACTTTTCTGGATGACATTTAGCCATATACC